>NW_026607169.1:0-30000 GCF_029890125.1 Rhinichthys klamathensis goyatoka
TAAAAATAAAAATCAATTAGCAGTCTAGATTTAATCATAGCCACAAACATCATTACAACATTATAATCACCTTTTTGTTCTATTTTTTTCTTTCTGCTAACATATATAGCCATTTTTGCCTTGCCAACAATAAAGTTTATCAATTGGCATTCATATTTTCTTCTTTGGGTATATTTAAAACCAAAAATAAAAACTGGTACAGTAAATTTCTCATCAAAACAAATGAAAACATCCTTCAACAAGTCAAATAAAGGCTTAAGTCTTGAGCAGTACGTAAACACATGAAAAACAGTTTCTCTTTGAGAACAAAAAGGGCACTTTTGACTAACATTTGGATTTAAGATAGAGATAAAAGAATTAACTGCAACTATACCATGTACAATTCTCCACTGTAAGTCTCCAATTCGTTTTGTTAATGGCGGCTTGTACAGTGCCCTCCACTCTGGTTTTACATCTTTATCGACTTCAAAAATGGTGCGCCAAGGGGAATCAACTCTTTCATGTAAACCCTTTCTGTTGAAAGCTTTTACACAAGCATTGTACATTTGTTTCCCCCCACCTTCATATAAATCAATATCGGATACATTTTCCAAAAAAACTCCAGAATATTCCCCTATATTTGGGGACAAAAAACACTTTGGAAAAGCATCTTTATCACTAGGCACAAGTTTATCAGCAAAACAATCTTCCAGCATATTCAACTCTTTTACTGTGAATACAGATTGCAAATTCTGAAGACATTTTTCAACAATTCGAACTGATTTAATACCTAATGAGGCAACCACATTTTCCACATTTCCAAAACAGGGACCAGTCACATTAATTAAACGCCCCAGTGTTACAATCTTTGATTTAATAAAAGCACCATTTAATAGTCCACATGTATCTGAAATATCCAGACGAGCACCGTAAATCATGGGTTCTTCCAGTAACCAAAAAAGAGAATCTGTACTCTCAGTTCTTTTCACTTTAAACAAATCCCATATCTTAAACAGGTTTTTATAAAAAACAGGAAGCTTCGATGTGTTGATTCTTTTTGGATCCATCAAAAATAAATGTTTACTTAAACAGAGTTCATCAACGGATTCAAGAATAGCAAAGGCCACGGATTTCCAAGCCAAGTTCTCTGAACTGGTAAGCAAGCGTTGTATGAATTGTAGCCGAAAAGCCGCAGTCCTGCTTTGTATATGTATAAGTCCTTGACCCCCTTCTTCTTTTTTTAAATACAAGATGTTATGTGGTATCCAGTGTAACTTGTCCCAAAAAAAGTCCAATAAAACAGACTGGATTTTTCCAAGTAAATAAGCCGGTGGATCAATGCAAGTCATCCGGTGCCACAAAGAGGAAGCCACCAAATTATTAATCACCAGAGTGCGTCCTCTGTATGATAAATTCGGTACAAGCCATTTCCATTTTCCAAGTCGGCTCTTAAGTTTTTCAACAGTTCCCATCCAGTTTTTTTGAGCTACTGTTTCATTACCTAAATATACTCCCAAATATCTCAAACCATCTCTGGTCCAACATAAGCCATCTGGAAGATTTGGTGGCGCTCTACTTTTCCACTCTCCAGCTAAAACTGCCTCACTTTTATTCCAGTTAATTCTTGAAGAAGAAATTACACCAAAATCCTTTAATGTCTTTAGTAATAAATCTACATCATTTTGTTTATTAATCATTATAATTACATCATCTGCATACGCAGACAGACACAAAGAAGTCTTACAATTTTGTAAATGCACCCCTTCTAAAACTCTCCTTAAAACACTTAAAAGTGGTTCTATCGCGAGAGTATATAATAACCCTGACAAAGAACAACCTTGTCTTACCCCACGACACACTTTAAAAGGTGCACATAAGCCGCCATTAATCTTCAGAATACTCTCAATATCACAATATAAGACTTTAACATAAGCTAAAAATTCAGGGTTAAAACCAAAAGCCTGAAGAGTCTTCCACAAATAGTTGTGTTCTACGCGATCAAACGCTTTTTCTTGATCTAAGGAAATCAAGCCTATGTCAAGACCAAACATTTTAGATACGTCAAACAAATCTCTGATTAAATGAATGTTGTCAAAAATGGACCTACCAGGCACGCAATACGACTGGTCAGGATGAACGACTTCACCTAAAACCTCACCCAAACGGGTAGCTAGTACTTTATGCCTCGTTTCCACTGAGCGGTACGGTACGGTACAGTTCGGTTCGGTACGCAATTATTTGCGTTTCCACTGTCAAAAGTTGTGAATGGTACCAAAAAGCCGAACCGTACCGTACCACTTTTTGGGTACCCTTCCGTTGGGGTACCTAGCACAGTGGTACGGTACTAAAAGGTGGAGCTAGACTCACTGCAGAACGGTGATTGGTTGACAGAGTATCGTCACTTGCGCGTGCTACAAGGGCATTAGAAGCATACAGTTAATTTATAAAAAAAAAAACAAGAAGCATACAGTTAAAATATAATACTACTGTTATTGTGTCACGAAATGTAGTTTTAAGAGTTTTTCAGGCGAGAAAGTAGTTTTTTAAAGCTCAAATCTGTGGTTTATTTATAGATTTATGATCATTTGAAGATCCATTCCAAGCAATCACCGGACGCTCGGCGCTCAAGTACCCCGCCTGGAGCAGCCTTTCCCCGGCTAGCCGTTCTGATGTTTGCCGCTGACTCTGACGTCTCTGTATTGGTTAAACATGAGATATAATTCGTCTTGTACAGACCTAACAGGCAATCTTTGGTCTCGTGAATCTATAATTCGTTCCCTGGCCAATAGTTTTGGCAGAAGGCTAAGTGAAGTTTCATATATTTGAGCGCTGAATTTGTATATTTGACTGAATTGTTTGCTTTGTGATTAAAGCTTTACTGTATATATTTTTGTACCTTTTACTTATACTTTTATAATGGCTATTATTATAAAACTGAAATTCACCAAAAATAGATAGTTTTGTCATTTATTTTATTTTATTACAAGATCATCTGTAATGTTGTTTATTGCAACATTTGTACCTATGCAATTCATTGCCTGGAATATGTTTAATATTTTTAAATTTAAACGAAAAGAGGCAGGATTGTGTTTTATATTTAGTTTTGTTATAAATATAACGTTACATACGTGCAGTGAATATAATCAATAGCTGTGCGTTGCCTGAACCACATTTGCGTGCTTATAATGTTTAAAATGTATTTAAATTAAATCGAAAAGAAGCAGAGTGGTGTTTTATAACATATTTCGTTTTATTGTTGCCTTAAATGTACATAACCGGAGTAGCAGAGCGAGCTGAGTGGCGCATTCAAGAACGCGCTGTTCCATTAGCAGAATTACTGGACTCGCGTCCTCGGGGTCATTCTCCTGAGTCGGACTTTGCGTGGCTACTTGGTATTGAGAAACGCCTAATGCCAGCGCTTGTTTCTTGTGACAAACATCCGAGAAGCAAGAACTAGATCTGCTGTCTGTCATCCATTGTTGTTTACTATGTCGCTTTTGTTCGCGCGAAAATGACGTCGATCGCTTCTCTCCGGCATACACCACGCCTATCAAGTAGGGTACTGTTGGCAGTGGAAACGCGAGCCCCGATCATGGTTTAGCGACCCGACCCGAACCGTACCGTACTGAACCGTACCGTACCACTCAGTGGAAACGAGGCATTAGATAACAGTTTATAATCACAACACAATAAGGACACGGGTCTCCAATTCTTTATATCACTCAAATTACCTTTCTTAGGCAAAAGAGTCAACACCGCTCTTCTACAACTCATTGGCAATAGTCCTTTAGTTAAACTGTCATTAAGAACTACTAACAAATCTTCTCCGATAACAGACCAAAAACTTTTGTAAAACTCAACTGGGATTCCATCTAACCCAGGAACTTTACCATTATCCATGCCTTGAAGAGCTTTAAACAGTTCTTCCAGGACAATAGGCTTTGAAAGTATTATATTCGCTTTTTTCGACAATTTTGGTAATTTTTCAAAAAAAGCCTTTTCAAGGTCTTTATCTTCTTTATATTCAGACTTGTAAAGTTTTTCATAAAAAACTAACTGCTCTTTCTCTTATTTCTTTAGAGTCTGACAACAAAGATCCAGATTCAGAAAATAATGAATGGATAAAACGTTTCTGGCCATTCTTTTTTTCCAAACCAAAAAAATATTTTGATGGTACATCCATCTGTTCTACAGTTTTAAAACGCGATCTGACCAGTGCCCCCTGTGCCTTCATCTCTTGTAGGTCAGATAAAGCAGTTTTCTTTAAAAAAAGAGAATCGATATACGCTTGATTTCCACTTAATTGCGCCATATCTTGCAAATTCAAAATTTCAGTTTCTAAAATTCTTATAGACTTAATTGTCTCTTTTGTAATATTTTGAGTATACTGTTGACAAAAAACCTTTATTTGAATCTTGCCAAAATCCCACCAACTCTGAAGAGAAGAAAAAGAAATCTTTTCATTTCTAAAATTTTCCCAAAAAAATTTAAAAGTTTCTTTAAAAAAAGCATAATTCATTAGAGCAGTGTTAAAGTGCCAATACGCACTCCTTGGTGACACAGAATTGAGGAAAACACTACATATAACTAAACTGTGGTCTGAAAAACCAACTGGATTTATTATACAACTCCTAACAACACTGTGATGGTGGCTAAAACTGTAAAATCTATCCAGTCTTGCTAAAGACAATAGATTTTCATGAGCATGAGCCCATGTATATTGTCTTGAATTTCCATTTAAACTTCTCCAGACATCAGATAGGTCATTCCTTTCAATTATTTCACAAAGCCGCTTGCGAGAAGGCATATGTGGTTCTATATGGTTGCGATCAATATTTTGCTCAACACAATTAAAATCACCACCAAGAAATAAATATTCTTCACTATTGCATTTATCTAGAGTTAAGCATAAAATATCTAGAAAAGCCACTCTCTCTATTGGTAACGAGGGGGCATATACACAAATAAAAACCAAAACATATTTTTCAAAAAGGGCTTGAATTTTCAAAAGTCTCCCTTTCACTATTTCCTCCATTTTAAAAGAGCATGGAGTAAAGTTATTTGCAAACAAGATGGCAACTCCTCCACTACGTGAAGTTTTATGACTTAGAAATATATGACCATTCCATTCTTTTATCCAGTCTGTAGCATTTTTATCATCACTATGTGTTTCTTGTAAAAAAAGAACATCAAGTTGTTTCTGTTTCATTGTTTCATACACTTGCATTCTCTTCACATCATCTCTAGCTCCGTTCACATTTAAAGATGCTATACGGATATCTGCCATGTGCAAAGAAAAAAAGGAAACACAAGAAATTAAGCCATACAGAAACACACAGCTGCTCAAAATAAAAGAGTTATGCCACTTTGTCATCATTATTCAACTGATTTTGAATTTTTGAAACAAATTTTTTCAGTCGATATACTTCTTTATCCAGAAAACAACCTTCACTCATTAGATTCTTAGTGCTTTCCGCAAACCGTTTCAGGTCTGGGAAAAAATCAGCAATCTGTACTCCTCTCTGATTTTTTGTCACTTTTAAAAACTTTTTAATTTCTTCAGCACTGTAATCATTACATTTCCATTCACTTTGTGAGCAACTTGAAGCACTAGAATCAGACAATTCACTTTCACTTTCAATATTATCTGTATCATTCTTCTGCTCTATTCTTGCTTGTTTCGATTCTTCCTCTCTGTCTTTCTTTTTCCTTTTTAAAGGAGTTTTGAAGACAGCTTGATCCATGTCTACTTCACACAAATTTACATTGTCTGATAAAGACTCTATATCAGAAAAACAATTCGTTGAACTATTTTGTGTGTCCATCAATTCTTCTATCACAGTAGCTTCTTTAAGCAAGCTCACATTCGACGTTGTTTGATCTTTGTCAGTCAAAACATTATCTCCCATGACTTCGATCATGGTTTGAACAGTTTCAACAGTTTGTTTATAAGGCACTTTATTAGTTGTGGCCTTGACACTCTGTGCTGAAATCACAGGTACTGGCACAGACGTTCCCGCAGCGCTTTCCACGTCTTGTGCCACCCTCTCAGGTATCGTATCTTGCCTTGTACGTGTTCCCCCATTTTCGGGACAAGCACGAGCCAAATGCCCGGTTTTTCCACATCCGAAACACTTCATTATATCAGTAGACACATAGACAGTGTAATCAAAATCGTCAAATCTGAATTTAAGATTTAAATTCAGTTCTGTTCTGTTCTCACTCAAAATCATGTAAGTGAATCTCCTAAAAGACACCACATGTTTGATCAATTCAGATTTACTCCCGATCGCGATCTTTTTCACTGGAGCAACCAACTTTCCGAAACGCGATAATTCCTTAACCAAAGCTTCATCTTTGATAAAAGGTGGGATGTTTGACAGAATAACTTTTCTCGCAGGAGTTGAAAGAGAAAGCACAGGTGTAAAAAGGCCACGAATTACAACTCCTTTTTCTACAACATTATTGGCATTTTCTACAGTGTTCAAAAAACAAACAACTGCATTGCTCATCCTTGACGCTGCTAGAATGCTCTTATGTCCAACAACTTCTCCGATAGCCAAGATACAATCTTCCACACTTGCAGCGGCCACCACTTTAACCCCGTGGCGCCGCGTTAATGAACCGAGCGAGTCAACACCTTGGGCCGCCATGCCCTCGGTGATACACTGGCAACCAACGGTCAAAAAACACTAGTTCGTTTTATCTACTCAATGCAGATTAAACACCAGAAATAGCAATTTTCAACCAAGAAAAAACTGCCACAGCGGGCAGAAAACTCACTCGAACTCACCACACGCTCCCCGCACTCACTCACCACACTCACTCACCAAACGCCCACGCATGCGCACGAGAGAGAGAGAGAAAGAGAGAGAGAGAGATCCTTCACTTCTGCTCAGAAACTGAACACTTGATTTCACTATGAATCACTGTAAGCCTTAAATGTCTCTTTTGAATTATTTATAGAGATGGAAATCAACTTTTATCTTTATTTTTGTTACTGTATTTGTTTATCTGATAGTTTTTGCTTTGACGATATAATTGCCTTTGATTGTGTTCACTCACTCTCTCTCACACACACACAGACAGAGACACACACACACACACACACAAACACTCTCACACACACACACACACACACACACACACACACACACACACACACACACACACAGACAGACAGAGACACACACACACACAAACACTCTCAGACAGACACACAATCTCTCTCTCACACACACACACAGACACTAACTCTCACTCATTATTAACTCACACACACATTCTCATACACAGAGTCACAGACACACACACAAACACACACTCACTCCTCTCACACACACTTAACAACTCTCTCTCACTCACACACACACACACACACACACACACACACACACAAACAAACAAACTCTCACACACACACACACACACTGTTCAAGAGATTGCAACTACAATAAATAACACTTACTTTGATGTTTTATTATGTATTACAGTATGCAGGGGCGAAAATTTCATCAAAATGTTGGGGGGGACAATAAACATAACAATCCTCAAGAGCAATTTTTGAAGGGGACACCAATAATACAGGCAAAATTCTACTTGTACACCAAGGAAAGCCTTACTACTATTATTAGTGTAGCATGGAGGCCGTTCCATTATCTTTCTTCTCAAAGTTTCTTTCTGGTTTAATGAAAAAGCTGACTAAATTGACCCAAAAATTCTTCAAAACCATAATTTTTTTGTAAATAAGTTGTTTTGTGTGTTACACAAAACAACTTATTTACAAAAAAATTATGGTTTTGAAGAATTTTTTGGTCAATTTAGTCAGCTTTTTCATTCATCGGGCCACCAAAATACAATTTTTTTTTTTTTTTATACATACCTTTAGAACAACTGAATCAAGCCCAGTGTATAGTGTATATTGTGTGTATAGATAGATAATGTAAAAAAAAGTGACACAATTTTATGCAACTGAGATGACGGGAACCATGTTTTAGGGGGGGGGGGGTATACTGTATTAAACAAGCTAGGTAAACGCAGACTGTATTAAACAAGGGTAACGTTAAACGTTACAATCGCTAACATAGCAGACTACATCAGTGACAAAAGTAGCCTACATTTAGTACACAATCATTGTTTTTGACATGATTTATTAATGACTCAGCATCATCTATATTAAAGAGAAAATAATCACTTCATCCGATGTTTAAAGTGAATAAAATAACATTGACTTACTGGAGTTCCACAACTACTCTTAACTTAGTTAAGAGTAACCCCATCTCCACCCCCCTGATATAAACTTAGTTCATCTCTCCCGCCACCGGAATGTGTGTGTGTCGGTGAGGTAAAAGGGGCGGAGGCAGTGGACCAAAGCACTGTGAGGCAAGGGAGGGGGGACTCAAAATGTTTAAAATGTTTATTTGTTGTTGCCCCGTTTGCATTTGTATTATTTTATTTCTTAAACAATTATTTTAAGAATATATCATTATTTTATTTACAAAACACATATTTTAATGATATTTTAGGGGGGACAACCCTCAGCTACACACAGCGGAGGACTTCGGTCCGGCACTGAGATGCGAGCGGCGCAGAGAGGGAAGCGCTCATGGAAACATCCCGATTTAATCATGAAAGGAGGAGCAGAAGCTTAATTTAACATCGCTCTTCTGTCGAGCCTCAGAGGAACTCAGTGTTCAGATCCGCAGATCTCTGGAGACTCGAACGCGAGGGGGGTGCGGTCTCAGCACACTCTGACGGACAGCTATCATACACTCGAGTGTGTACCGTCACATGGTCATGCGGGTTACATGCAGACAGAAGCTGAACGACACGTCTGCCATTGTGTGTCAATGCAAAAGAAACTCTTCATCTGTCAAACTGGAGATGGAAGGTCAAGTCTGTCATCGGTCCTTTGGGTTTTCATGCATACGGAAAACTCACATACTGTGCATATTTACACACACACACACACACACAAACACAAACACACACAGCTGTTTCACCAATTTTTTAAACCTACCCAATACCCATCACACACACACACACACACACACTAACCCGACCCCTAAACCTAACCATCACACACACACACACACACACACACACACACACACACACACACACACACACACACACACACACACACACACACACACACACACACACACACACACATTTTAACTATTTATTTAAGTCCACTTAAAAGAAATGATTTACAGGGACACAAATACTATAGATGCAGTCAAATGCATGCACATAATCATGGACAAGCGGCATACAGCAGATCTTCACAATATTTAGCATCACTCAGTTGTTATGGATACAAATAGCACAGTCTCCGCCAGATATGACGGCTGCCTATAATAGCAGACAGAGCGCAGTGCTTTGCTAGCCGTTTAGCCCTCTTTTTGGGCATCCCTAGTTGTTGAAGACCCCTTACAACCAGCCTGTGTGTGTGTGTGTGTGTGTGTCCTAAGCTGCCAAATATGATCACAAGAAGTCGGCTCTGATAACCTAACTCTGAGATGACGTTTAGGAGTGGTTGATATTTAATCATCTTAGTCATAAAAGCTTCTTCCATACTAGAGTCAAAGGTACATGCAACCTCCACAACGAACACCTCGCTGATCTCCTCATTAATCACAACAATATCTGGTGTATTTGCACACATGAGAAAAGGTTTCAGAGCTATTACACTTCTGAAACATAGATGATTTTACACATGAATGTTTGTACATTTTTACAGCAGATGAGAAAAAGCTTGATATGTCCTTCACTATAAGATCCACTATTCTGTCGTGGCGTGCGATGTACACTCCTTTATAGGCATGGCAGCCGTTTAAGATGTGTGGCAGTGTTTCAGTGATCTGTTCTGTAGTGTGATGCAAGCAGTGAGACCCATCACACATACACACACACACTAACCCGACCCCTAAACCTACCCATCTCACTCACTCACACACACACACACACACACACACACACACACACACACACTACCCTGACCCCTAAACCTACCCATCTCACTCACACACACACACACACACACACACACACACACACACACACACACACACACACACTAACCCGACCCCTAAACCTACCCATCTCACTCACTCACACACACACACACACACACACACACACACACACACACACACACACACACACACACACACACACACACTACCCTGACCCCTAAACCTACCCATCTCACTCACACACACACACACACACACACACACACACACACACACACACACACACACACACTAACCCGACCCCTAAACCTACCCATCTCACTCACTCACACACACACACACACACACACACACACACACACACACACACACACACACACACTAACCCGACCCCTAAACCTACCCATCTCACACACACACACACACACACACACACACACACACACACACACACACACACACTACCCTGACCCCTAAACTTACCCATCACACATATACATACACACACACACACACACACACACTAACCCGACCCCTAAACCAACCCATCTCACACACACACACACTAACCCAACCCCTAAACCTACCCATCTCACACACACACACACACACACACACACACACACACACACACACACTACCCTGACCCCTAAACTTACCCATCTTACACACACACACTAACCCGACCCCTAAACTTACCCATCTCACACACACACACACACACACTAACCCGACCCCTAAACTTACCCATCTCACACACACACACACACACTAACCCAACCCCTAAACTTACCCATCACACACACACACACACTAACCCGACCCCTAAACTTACCCATCTCTCACACACACACTACCCTGACCCCTAAACTTACCCATCTTACACACACACACTAACCCGACCCCTAAACTCACCCATCTCACACACACACACTAACCCGACCCCTAAACTTACCCATCTCACACACACACACACACACACACACACACACACACACACACACACACACACACACACACACACACACACTAACCCAACCCCTAAACTTACCCATCTCACACACACACACTAACCCGACCCCTAAACTTACCCATCTCACACACACACACACACACACACACACACACACACTAACCCAACCCCTAAACTTACCCATCACACACACACACACTAACCCGACCCCTAAACTTACCCATCTCACACACACACACACACACACACACTAACCCAACCCCTAAACTTACCCATCACACACACACACACACTAACCCAACCCCTAAACTTACCCATCACACACACACACACTAACCCGACCCCTAAACTTACCCATCTCACACACAACTTTCTACATTTTTACATTTTCAAAAAAATCACATTTTATTATGTTTATTTAATCAATTTTCCTGGCTCTCTGTAACCGCTGACAGAAACACACTGATGGCCAGCAGGTTTGTATCAGTGCCAAAGTGTTTTGTGACCTTCTACAACTGAGCGCACATGAAGCGCCACACACAAACACACACACACACACACACACACGCACACGCACACACACACACACGCTGCTCTGTTAGTGCTGAACAATGTCCTTCTCTCTGCTAGATATGCTGCT
This sequence comes from Rhinichthys klamathensis goyatoka, assembly GCF_029890125.1. NCBI lineage: Eukaryota > Metazoa > Chordata > Actinopteri > Cypriniformes > Leuciscidae > Rhinichthys > Rhinichthys klamathensis. The sequence continues at coordinate 11,573 of NW_026607169.1, forward strand.
TCGCACATTCAGCTCAACACACTTCTGCTCATGCACAATTTGATGTAAATAAATAAGTAAATATAAATAAAAACATGATTTAAATAAATAAATTTGATTAAAAAATAATAATAAGTCAAATAAATAAAATCTAAAAGATTGAAAACCTCAGAATCAAATACATAAATATAAATAAATGTAAATTTAGCTCTACTAATACTGTCAAAATAATGGCTTTTTTGCTGCAGTTGTAACTAAACACAAGCCACGCGAGCGCAGAAGTGCAACGCTACTGTAGTGCACACACACACACACACGTTAATCAGGACGGGTCGAGTGTGTGTGTGTGTGTGTTATTCTCAGCACACGAGCGAGTGGACACTTACAGAACAAACCCTGAGCGAAGCTTCTGTACAGTCACACCGTGGAGAATAACCTGCTTGAATTATTAATAAGCTTGTAGTATATTAATGAAATTAGAGTGTACAGTCGTCAACTCAGGGGAGCCGTGCATTAATATTTCACAACGGCCTGCGTTCACAAGCTCAGGCGGAGAACACACACACGCATTCAGCGTTCCTTATAGAGGACATCGACTTCGTGATAAAATACAGACAAATCCAGCGGGATATTTCAGGGCATATGTTGCATTATAATTCTAATATAATTCTAAAAACTCACAAATAAAAATTCTAGTAGTTAAAGACAACAACAACATATAGATGCATTACTGAGAATAAGAACTAAATTTGATGTGAAAATGTCTTGAAAAGTGTCTTTTTTGTCAATTTAGTTGTTTCATTTTTATAGGTTTTGTAATATTCTACTAACTGGTGTATTTACTAGGTCGCTTCAGAGGCATACGGTACTCTAACAATGCAACAATAATAAAACCATGCATTGACATTTACTATTTACTTTTGATACTCAAGTACTTTTAAAAACGAGTACTTCTGTACTTTTACTTAAAGGCAGGGTAGGTAAGTTTGAGAAACTAGCAGAAAACTGAGATGGTCCTCACTGCAGAACACGAAATCCAGGGGGAGGAGATGGATCCAGATCCAACTCCTCCCACCTTACATATACCTAAACCTACCCATCTCCGCCCCCTGATCCCTAACCCCACCCCTAATCCTACCCATCTCCGCCCCCTGATCCCTAACCCCACCCCTAAACCTACCCATCTCCGCCCCCTGATCCCTAACCCCACCCCTAAACCTACCAATCTCCGCCCCCTGATCCCTATCTCCGCCCCCTGATCCCTATCTCCGCCCCCTGATCCCTATCTCCGCCCCCTGATCCCTATCTCCGCCCCCTGATCCCTATCTCCACCCCCTGATCCTACCCATCTCCGCCCCCCTGATCCCTAACCCCACCCCTAATCCTACCCATCTCCGCCCCCTGATCCCTAACCCCACCCCCAATCCTACCCATCTCCGCCCCCCTGATCCCTAACCCCACCCCTAAACCTATCCATCTCCGCCCCCTGATCCCTAACCCCACCCCCAATCCTACCCATCTCCGCCCCCTGATCCCTAACCCTACCCCCAAACCTACCCATCTCCCCCCCCTGATCCCTAACCCCACGCCTAAACCTACCCATCTCCGCCCCCTGATCCCTAACCCTACGCCCAAACCTACCCATCTCCCCCCCCTGATCCCTAACCCCACGCCTAAACCTATCCATCTCCGCCCCCTGATCCCTAACCCCACGCCTAAACCTACCCATCTCCGCCCCCTGATCCCTAACCCTACCCCCAAACCTACCCATCTCCCCTAAACCTACCCATCTCCGCCCCCTGATCCCTAACCCCACGCCAATCCTACCCATCTCCGCCCCCCTGATCCCTAACCCCACCCCTAAACCTACCCATCTCCGCCCCCTGATCCCTAACCCCACGCCTAAACCTACCCATCTCCACCCCCCTGATCCCTAACCCCACCACTAATCCAACCCATCTCCGCCCCCTGATCCCTAACCCCACCCCTAAACCTACCCATCTCCGCCCCCTGATCCCTAACCCCACCCCAATCCTACCCATCTCCGCCCCCCTGATCCCTAACCCCACCCCTAAACCTATCCATCTCCCCCCCCTGATCCCTAACCCCACCCCCAATCCTACCCATCTCCGCCCCCTGATCCCTAACCCTACCCCCAATCCTACCCATCTCCGCCCCCTGATCCCTAACCCTACCCCCAAACCTACCCATCTCCCCTAAACCTACCGATCTCCGCCCCCTGATCCCTAACCCCACCCCAATCCTACCCATCTCCGCCCCCCTGATCCCTAACCCCACCCCTAAACCTACCCATCTCCGCCCCCCTGATCCCTAACCCCACCCCTAATCCAACCCATCTCCGCCCCCTGATACCTAACCCCACCCCTAATCCAACCCATCTCCGCCCCCTGATACCTAACCCCACCCCTAATCCAACCCATCTCCGCCCCCTGATCCCTAACCCCACCCCTAATTCAACCCATCTCCGCCTCCTGATTTTGAAAGTATCCAACAGAGAACCTGTTTGGGAAAAATTTGGGAAAAAGTGTTTTTAGAAACAAACTGCCTACCCAGCCTTTAAGTTAAAATAGGTCTTTTACTTGTAGTGTTGTAGTATTTGACCAGTAGTATCTGTACTTTCTCTCAAGTAAGGAAGTTGTGTGCTTTGTCCAAAACTCCTGATCATGAGGATCCAGCCCTGAGCTTTCCTGGAGCCGAGCGACTCACCTTTATGCCCCATCATCACCGCCAGATGAAGAGGAGTGTTTCCTGCAAGACAAGACAGATTTGAGTCATCCACAGTCACACGGCTCGTTGGAGACGCGCCTCGCCTTGCCTGAGATTAAATGAAGTTTAAAAAGCGCAGGCAAGACGGACAGATCTCTAAACTAAAGCGGATCAGAGACAGATATCGCGGACTCACGCTCGCGCGCGGTGTTGCTAATAACCTGGATGTAGTTTAAGTTCTGTCGCTTTTATATGAAAATAAATATAATGAACAAGACACCCAAAGTACATCCGACATGTTGATTAAAATAAATTAAAAATACATTATTATTCATTAAAAAAATTAGTGGAAACTAATACAATGACATAACGTAATAGATACTAAATGGATAAAATAATGATTAAAATAAAAAAATATTTTGCTTTGTTTCTGTTTTTGACATTAGGTGTGTTTGTTATAGACGAGTGATGTTCTAGAAACAGCATTGAGATCAAATAAATCAATACAAACTTGATTTAAATAAATAATCATACCAAAGACGTGTTTATCAAGCATTTTTACTTTAATTACAGATATGTTTTATATATATTTTTTAGAAATATGACAACGATCAAATAACCCGTATAGAGATCACACTGTCGGATAGTTCGGGAACACTCACACATAATTCATAGTACAGATAAAAACACGAGATCACAGTTTTAAAATCAAACGGTTTAAAAGAGAACAATACATCACGGCTGTTTAAACCAAATGAGCATTAAACTCGAAAAATTAGAATATGGTGCAAAAGTTCATTTATTTCAGTAATTCAACTTAAAAGGTGAAACTAATATATTATATAGACTCATTACATGCAAAGTGAGATATTTCAAGCCTTTATTTGTTATAATTGTGATGATTATGGCTTACAACTTATGAAAACCTTTCACAATATTCTAATTTTGACTTTGGGGTTTTTATAAGCTGTAAGCCATAATCATCACAATTATAACAAATAAAGGCTTGAAATATCTCACTTTGCATGTAATGAGTCTATATAATATATTAGTTTCACCTTTTAAGTTGAATTACTGAAATAAATTAACTTTTCCACCATATTCTACTTTTTCCAGTTTCACCTGTACATCATATCAGTGTTTTATTATCACTGAGATCATTGATAGTTTTTAATAAAAAATAAAAAAAATCTATTTGAAATAGATTTTATAATTATATTTTCATTTTAGTTTAAGTTTTCATAATTTTGTTAGGTGATTAATTTCGTTTTTTTATGGTTTTAGTGTGTGTTAACTATAATAGTATATGCATCGCTCATGTACTGATGTATGTAGTTTGATATATGAGAATGAAAACGAGTAACACAAAAAGCTCTTAGCACTGAAAAATGATAATCAATCATGATTAATCATATTATTAGGACTGATTCATAATTCATCATACAGATAAAATCCAGACATGTAATTATGTGAAACTAGTTTCATGCATTCAAGTTTCAAGTGGACTGATTTTCAATTTTTGATTTATTCTATGTGAATATAATGGACTCACGGGAGTTCTGCACAATAACAGTTTTAGATCACCATGACTCTGGACTATTATGGTTCTAGATCACCATGTTTTTGATGCATTATAGTTCTAGATCATCATGATCATTCATTATGGCAAAGAATAATAACAGTTTTACATCATCATGGTTCTGGACTATTATGGTTCTCGATCACCATGTTTTTGAGTCCCTGGGGTTCTAGATCATCATGATAATCATGACTATGAATAATAATAGTTTACATCATCATGGTTCTGGATTATTATGATTCTAGATCACCATGTTTTTGATGTGTTATAGTTCTAGATCAGCATGATCATCATGTCTATGAATAATAATAGTTTACATCATCATGGTTCTGGATTATTATGATTCTAGATCACCATGTTTTTGATGTGTTATAGTTCTAGATCAACATTATAATTTTAAATGAATAATAACAGTTCTAGATTATCATGGTTATGGATTACTATGATTCTCAATCACCATATTTTTGGTGCATTATAGTTCGAGGTCAGCATGATCATTATGATGACTATTGACTATGAATAAAAACAGTCCTAGACCATCATGGTTCTGGATCATTATGGTTCTGGATCACCATGTTTTTGAGTCACTGAGGATCTAGAACATCATGATCATCATGACTATGAATAATAACATTAACACCATCATGGTTCTGGATTATTATGATTCTCGATCACCATGTTTTTGAATCCCTGAGGTTCTAGATTATTATGATTCTCGATCACCATGTTTTTGAGTCCCTGAGGTTCTAGATCAGCATGATTCTGGATAATTATGACCGAATAGTTTGTTTATTATCGTGTGTGTAGGTCACGCCTCACCGTGGACGTCTTTCTGCGCGATGTTCTGACTTCGGATGAGCGATGACAGCCTCCTCACGTCTCCCCTGAACACACACTCATGCACGGGGTACGCGCTGTCAGTGTCCCCGTGGTTCTGGTTCTGCTGAGAACTGGAGCGGGTGATCTTGTGGTTGCTGCCGCTGAAGATCTTGCTGCCTCGGTTGGCTTTTATCGGCCCGGTGGCCGCCGGTTCCTCGTCCGGCTCCAGCAGATCCAAACCCGCCTTGCGCTCTTTGCGCACCGAGCGGATCTTCTCTCCCGTCATATTTACACAGATGAGCGGTGGAAAACACCAGCCCGCACAACATGAACACTGTCCGGTGACTCAACGGAGAAGGACGGGAATGAAACACGCACCGGGGCGACGCATCTAACGGTAAACAAACGACACACACTCACACACCCTACGAGGAAGAGCCATCTGCCATCTTCCGCTCACACTCTCGCGAGATTTACAAACGGGGGGTATTGAACGCAGGGAGAGTCTCGCGAGAATGAGGGGACTCACCCTCATGCATCGAAACAATCCTCTACTCTCGCGAGAATGGAATGCAGGTTGACTAGAGACTGGCTGGTGTCGCGAGATCGAGTAATTCTGTAAAACACATCTTCATTTGTTTGACATACACAAACTGATTGAGATGTTTGGATATAACAAGCTAAATAGAAGCGAAGATTTTAGTTGTCATTTTATAAATTAAACGTTTAGAGGAGGAGAGCAGACATGCGCAGTGTCACTGCTGACACCTGCTGGAGAGTAAACATCATTTCAAAGGCACTTCTGGTCAAATCTGACTGATTTAAAGTCCCCATGAAATCAAAATGGAAGTTTTTTGGCTTTTAGTATGAATATATTATATTTATATATATATCCAGCCTCCTATTTTAAAGCGATATGGAGGAGATTAGGAGGAGAAACGGTTAGAGATTAGGAGGGAACTGGGGCTTTAACGAGCTGTGATATAAACAAAACGCTATTGGCTGTTTTCAAAAAGGGGAGGAGCTGTTCAATATGTCCCGCCCAAGCGTGCCGCACAAGCCCTCAAAAGTGAAGCCAAAACGTCTCGATCGCCCCCCGGTGACCGGTCCTAGTATAGCTCATAAGCCCCGCCTCCCCATGTTATTCAACGGGACGTGAGACCAACTAAATAATTAAATTACACTTCACATATCTTTTTTCTAAAGATAGTTTCTGTCATTTACTGTAGTTTCTATCACGTTGATGTAATTTCAAGTGTTTGCTTTTAAAATAAGTAAGTTTTTAGTTAGTTATTTGATGCTATAAAAACGGTGCTGTGACATCATGATTGACAGCTGTGATTGACAGGTTCTCTGTGTGAAATAGTCACTGAAGCACCAACGGACTTTTTTTCATAATGTTGACTATGTGGTTAGTAGTTGTATTTACCTTATTTTAACGAGGTACTGCAATCATCAGACATCATTGGAGAGGAATGGAGCAGACAAGGCCACTTAAGAGAGTGAGGGCGGGGCCTTGATTTCGCGGCTTTACTTCCTGCTCACGACTGCGCATGACTGGTCCCGAAAACACTACTGCGCAGACTCAAGTTCCAATATGTCAGCGCCATATCGGGACACTGGCGGCTTCAGTTCTCTCCAATGGAAAAGAGCGAAGGGGCGTCGTCCATCTTTTTTTACAGTCTATGGTCCCGCCCTGTCTTCCTGTTTCAGTGGAAATTCAGTGGCCTTTAAAAACAAACCGAATTCTTATTAGTTCAGACATTCATATTAATAATAATAATACATTTTATTTATAACGCGCCTTTCTCGTGTCTAAAGAGCTACAACACAAAGTAAACAGATTATAAAAATACAAACATGCAAATGACATAAAAAATAGGTACACAGCTAATAGGTTTGAATTAGCATGTTTGGCTAGCATGTTTTAACAGGTTGCTAACATGATTTAGCATGTTCTAGACATGTCTTAGCACCTTTGCTAGCATGAATTAACATGTTAGAATGTTTTAGAAATGCCTTAAAATATCTTGAATGTAACTCGACACCCTTGCCTCATTTAGTATGTGCGGTTCTATGAATATGCGAATGAGCCCCGCCTCCAGTCACTCACTCAGCTCAGAGATCCACTGGTTGACGATCACACGTTGATCTGATTGGTTACAAGGTCGTTTGTGACGTCAGAAACACCAGCGATTTCAAACCGTGTTTTTGAGACTGTCTTTGGTTCACTGCAGTTTTAAGGAGGAAATACTCAGCAATGCTGTCGACTTATGAACTTACACATGGTGTGTCTTAAAGCGTATTAAAAACACCACATAGACACAGAAACAACTATAAACGCTGGATTTCCAGCTAAATAGTACCCCAGCTCATAATAAAGTGTAACCAAAAATAAAAGTATGAGGTGATCTTTACCCCTAAATAAACTCACATTTACATCATACAACAACAGAAACATGTTTCGTGTCTGTGGTCAGTGTTGAAAGACTTTATTCTCAGACTGTGTGTGCGATACATTGCTTATGGAGTCAAAATAATGCCACATATATTTGCACACAAAAAAAATCAGGTATTGGAAAAGAAAAGAGTGTTTTGCAAACAAAAATAAAGTACTTCAAAAGAATTTGCACACTTTTATAGCAATACATTTTTTTGCTTAATGGTTAACCCACAGGAGGATGGCGACTGAAACGCAGAATAAAAGGAGCGTTGCAAATGAAACCACTTTATTTTTCTTTTGCAATTCTTTATTTTGGTTTGCAAAACAATGTTTTTTTCTCTCAATACTTTATTTTTCTTTTCCAATTCTTTATTTTTGTTTGCAAAACAACGTTTTTTTCTCTCAATACTTTATTTTTCTTTTCCAATTCTTTATTTTTGTTTGCAAAACAACGTTTTTTTCTCTCAATACTTTATTTTTCTTTTGCAAATCTTTATTTTGGTTTGCAAAACAACGTTTTTTTCTCTCAATACTTTATTTTTCTTTTGCAATTCTTTATTTTGGTTTGCAAAACAACTTTTTTTCTCTCAATACTTTATTTTTCTTTTGCAATTCTTTATTTTTGTTTGCAAAACAACGTTTTTTTTCCTCTAAATACTTTATTTTTCTTTTCCAATTCTTTATTTTTGTTTGCAAAACAACGTTTTTTTCTCTCAATACTTTATTTTTCTTTTGCAAATCTTTATTTTGGTTTGCAAAACAAAGTTTTTTTCTCTCAATACTTAATTTTTCTTTTGCAATTCTTTATTTTGGTTTGCAAAACGTTTTTTTCTCTCAATACTTTATTTTTCTTTTGCAAATCTTTATTTTGGTTTGCAAAACAAATTTTTTCTCTCAATACTTTATTTTTCTTTTGCAATACTTTATTTTGGTTTGCAAAACAACGTTTTTTTTCTCTAAATACTTTATTTTTCTTTTGCAATTCTTTATTTTGGTTTGCAAAACAACGTTTTTTTCTCTAAATACTTTATTTTTCTTTTCCAATTCTTTATTTTTGTTTGCAAAACAACGTTTTTTTCTCTCAATACTTTATTTTTCTTTTGCAATTCTTTATTTTGGTTTGCAAAACAACGTTTTTTTCTCTAAATACTTTATTTTTCTTTTCCAATTCTTTATTTTTGTTTGCAAAACAACGTTTTTTTCTCTCAATACTTTATTTTTCTTTTGCAATTCTTTATTTTGGTTTGCAAAACAATGTTTTTTTCTCTCAATACTTTATTTTTTTGCAAACATATGTGTCATTATTTTGACTCCATGCGCCACACAATGGCAGAGTGACCCGTGAGTGACCGCAGCAGAAGCTCAGTGAGTTCAGATCGTTCAGCAGCAGCTCTGGAATCTCCTCTCCTAACACACAAACACTCGTTTCTCTGGGATCACACGGATATATCCGATGGAGGGTTGAAATCATTCTGATCTGATGATGAAATCTGCTAATAAGTAAGTATAACAGCCGGTTCTGACTTTATTAACTCAGTTCTTGAGTAAAATGCTGGACAATGAAACCGTTCCTGAGTATATTTGATATTAAAATGAAATCTGATATATATTAATTTGTTTTAAAGAATCGTCCAATAACATGATTAGGATGCAAGTGTTAATTATATTTCTGTCCAGCTGATAAACACTGTAATGTTTCATGCCTCTTTTCCACTTGTTTCTCTATTATTTGCATGCCATTGTGAGTGTTGTAAGACCCTGTGTTTATGTGTGTTTGTGTAACGGTGACCCTTTTCATTGTCTTGTGTTACTCCAGCATTCTCTGGCTGTTTTCACATCACAACTCACTTTACACGCTCAGAAACGTTAAACATGTTCAGAAATGCTATATTAGTATTGATTTCAGTGTTGTCTAATGATCCCTTTTTATTTTTCCCTCAGAAAGTGCAGAATTATGCTTTGGGATGATGGATAATCAACATAGAAGAACTGTTAATGTAAGTAAACAAGCAAAACACTGTAAAAAATGACCAGGAATTTACAGGATTAAAGATTATTATTTTACAATAAATTATTGTAGTCTGAAATTTTCAGTAAAATTAATGCATGCTGTTTTTTTTTTTTTTTTTACAAATTAACGTTAATCAACAGCAAAATGATGCTGACATCACAGTAGTTTACTGCTCTTGTTTTACTGTAAACTCTCATGATAAGAAATTCCACTGTAAGAAATTATATTGTTTACCACTGTAATTGTTTGAAGTCACCATTATGGTGATCCATGTTCAATTTGCTTGGGATCTTGGATCTTATATCATATTCAAATGTCTGATCTAGACAAGTCAGAAAACATTTGTTAAAACAATGGCAAGCTAGAGTGTAAATAGGCTAATTGGCTGATTTATCAAATCCATAATTGTTTGTTGATGGATATTTTACAATAGTAAAGCTACTTTTAAGATCTATCTTTGAAACGTGTGACATTATCTTGCAATGCAAGATTTATTTTCTTCCATCACCAAATGATGCGCAGACATGAATACTCAATATACAAAACACAACAATGGTAACACATGACTCAACAAATAATAATAATAAAGATAAATTCTGAACATTACAAAATAAACAAACAACACAATCTGATAAAAGTGAAGCAAAAATAAGTTCAGCAGCACAGATAAAAACAACAAGAATCAAGAAACTCCACAACATAATCTATTCATGCTGCGCTGCATGCTGGGAACCTTCATATATGCACTATAGAAATACAGTATGATATTGTAGATTTTACAAGAAATATTAAAGAGTGCAGTTAGACACAAGAGAAGTCCTACTGCGGAATTACCGGGAAAGTAACGTTAATGCAATTATTAACCTGGAATATACTGTAATTTCACACTAAAATTTTTAATAGTGTACTTTAAAATGTGTGCAAATTAGCTAAACAGCGTTATGGAAATAATGGGCAAGTAGTGTTTACTATAAAGGATTTTGTGTCTAAAAGTGTCTAAAATAATGATTCAGGATTCGACAGACAAGCTAAAAAATACAACAGAATTACCCATGGTGCACTGAAGAGTTAACGTTTAACCTAAAGTTCACCCAAAAATGAAAATCATGTCCCTAATTACTCACCTTCTCGTCGTTCCAAACCCGTAAGACTTTCGTTCATCTTCGGCACACAAATAATGATCTTTTTGATGAAATCGGAGAGCTTTCTGTCCCTCCATTGACAGTCTACGCAATTACCACTTTTAAAAAAGGTAATAAGACACCATTAAAGGAATCCATGTAAAGGAATTCACTCCAGTCGTTTAAACTCAAATTTATGAAGCAACACGAGTGGCAAAAAAACACAATTTACTTTGTTTACAAAATTTGAATAAACTCCAACGGCGCACCACGACGCATGCGTGTTTTGTTGACGCGAGCGGACGTTAATTGTTGTGAACGCGCGTTGGAGATTAAAAACAACAGGTTTCTTACAGACCGTTCACACCAATGATGATAACGATAAAGATATAGTTCTAAAAACAGTAACTTTACATAAAAGAATAGCAAGCAGAGTTCACACTATATACCACAGAGAAACTTAAACAATATCAATGGAATCACTTTCAGCTGATTAACAATAAAAACACTGACCGCCAATCAGAATCCATCCTCCTTTAAAGAGCTCGAGCATTTAAAGCGATAGACGACAAAACTGCAGCGTGAAAGATCACAATTATTTGTGTTTTTCTTTTAATCTGAGGATTAAAAATGCTTCTTGGCAAAATGTAAAGCCTACAATCTACTAAATGGAAAACATGAATAATAATCAAATGTAGGTCTGTTATTGTTAAAGAAACAGCACACATAAAATATAAAAGTTTGAAAGTGACTCTTATGTCATTTTTGTACTATCCTATGACTGTGAGTTTTCTAATATGTCTCTGTTTGCTTCAGATGGCCTCCAGTGAACCTGATAATTATCAGTCTAACGAGGAACCCCAGCCTGGTGACCTCATCGAGATCTTCAGACCAGCCTATCAGCACTGGGCTCTTTACCTGGGAGACGGTTACATCATCAACCTCACTCCTGTCGGTCAGTGGCATCCTCATGGCTCAAAAACAGCATATAGATGAGCTCAAAATAATATTTAGGCCTGAATTCAAGATTTATGTATCTGAATGGCATATTAAAATCTCCATTCATTTGGATTAAACAGATGTAGTAACACTTTACAACAAGGTTACATTAGTTAAGTTTGTTGCTTAACATGAACATTTACCAATACATAATTAAAATCAAAAGTTGTATCTGTATCTATTATTTTATAACCATGACCTAACAAAGAACAGTCATATTTTTACTAACACTAACATATCACTAACACAGATTAATAAATACTGTAACTAACATATTGCTTGTTGTTAGTTATTGTTAGTTAATAATGCATTAGCCAATGTTAACTAATGAGACCTTATTGTAAAGTGTTACCAACAGTTTTAACATAAATTAACCTGTCAGTCGGATACATGAATGAAACAGGTCATTATAATGGCATACTTTATTATTAAGTATTTGCATCTATTTGATTTTTTCCAAGTCCCCCTGTGTAGTCAATAATTTTATCCTATAAAACTTATCTTTGATCACCAAAATGACATATTTAAATGTTTTTTCCTTGAAAAAATTGTCTTCAGGCCCTCAAAATATCTTGAATGTAACTCGACACCCTTCCCTCATTTAGTATGCGCGGTTCTATGAATATGCAAATGAGCCCCGCCTCCACTCACTCACTCAGCTCAGAGATCCACTGGTTGACGATCACACGTTGATCTGATTGGTTACAAGGTCGTTTGTGACGTCAGAAACACCAGCAATGCTGTCGACTTATGAATTTACACATGGTTTGTCTTAAAGCACATTAAAAACACAAATCAGTCGCGTGCATTTGTGTTTTCCTCCCGTCAGATGAGAGTCAAGCCGCTGCCATGTCGAGTGTGAAGTCAGTGTTCAGTCGTAAGGCCGTGGTCCGCATGCAGCTCCTGAAGGAGGTTGTGGGAGCAGATTCATACAGGATCAACAATAAATATGATGACCATCACACGCCGCTGCCCGTCTCGGAGATCATCCAGCGAGCTCAGCTCCTCATTGGACAGGAGGTGTCATATGACCTGCTGGGCAGCAACTGTGAACACTTCGTCACTCTTCTTCGCTACGGCGAGGGAGTGTCTGAACAGGTCAGACCAACCAAATATACCACGTTATTATTACCATGTTCCAGGAATTTGGTGTTTATGGAAGCTCGTTTCCGCCACAGAATAAAACATTTTAAAAGATAATTGCGAATTTTTATCTCACAATTGCGAGTTATAAAGTCAGAATTGCGAGATATAAACATGCAATTCTGAGAAAAAAAGTTTATTTCTCGCAATTGCAACTTTATATCACGCAATTCTTACTTTTAACTCGCAATTCTGACTTTATATCTCGCAATTCTGACTTAATATCTCAATTCTGACTTTATATCACGCAATTCTGACTTTATAACTCACAATTCTGACTTAATATCTCAATTCTGACTTTATATCACGCAATTCTGACTTTATATCACGCAATTCTGACTTTATAACTCGCAATTCTGACTTAATATCTCAATTCTGACTTTATATCACGCAATTCTGACTTTATAACTCGCAATTCTGACTTAATATCTCAATTCTGACTTTATATCACGCAATTCTGACTTTATAACTCGCAATTCTGACTTAATATCTAAATTCTGACTTTATATCACGCAATTCTGACTTTATATCACGTAATTCTGACTTTATAACTCGCAATTCTGACTTTATATCACGCAATTCTGACTTTATATCACGCAATTCTGACTTAATATCTCAATTCTGACTGTATATCACGTAATTCTGACTTTATATCTCAATTCTGACTTTATATCACGCAATTCTGACTTTATATCTCAATTCTGACTTTATATCACGCAATTCTGACTTTATATCACGCAATTCTGACTTTATAACTCGCAATTCTGACTTAATATCTCAATTCTGACTTTATATCACGCAATTCTGACTTTATATCTCGCAATTCTGACTTAATATCTCAATTCTGACTTTATATCACGCAATTCTGACTTTATAACTCGCAATTCTGACTTAATATCTAAATTCTGACTTTATATCACGCAATTCTGACTTTATATCACGTAATTCTGACTTTATAACTCGCAATTCTGACTTTATATCACGCAATTCTGACTTTATATCACGCAATTCTGACTTAATATCTCAATTCTGACTGTATATCACGTAATTCTGACTTTATATCTCAATTCTGACTTTATATCACGCAATTCTGACTTTATATCTCAATTCTGACTTTATATCACGTAATTCTGACTTCATATCATGCAATTCTGACTTTATATCATACAATTCTGACTTTTTATCACGCAATTCTGACTTTTTATCACGCAATTCTGACTTTATATCACGTACGTCTGACTTAATATCTCGCAATTCTGACTTTATATCACGCAATTCTGACTTTATTTCTCGCAATTCTGACTTTATATCACGCAATTCTGACTTTATTTCTCGCAATTCTGACTTTATAACACGCAATTCTGACTTTATATCTCGCAATTCTGACTTTATATCACGCAATTCTGACTTTATATCACGCAATTCTGACTTTTTTGTCAGCAATTGTGAGAAAAAAGTCAGAATTGTGGGATAAAAAGTCACAATTACCTTTTTTTTATTTTTCATTCTGTGGCGGAAACAAGCTTCTATAAGTATTCGATCAGCACCACGCAAAAAATTGCACTGATATGGCATTTTGGCACATATCAAATCTAGTGTGAGTTCCCTAGCTAGGATGCATTGTGAAGCATCATGGGTGCTCCAACCAAAAATGCTTCTGATTCAGGAAACGCCTGATGCCAAAAATGCTGTCAAGTACCATTAAATACATGATAGATGAATATGGTAATTAGTCAGACGCACATCACTGTATGTCCCTCTACTTTGAATGATTTATGAATAGTAAGACGATAATTTGATGTTCTGATTGGGAACGAGACTGTTTATGTGATATTGTGTGGTTTTCTGTGTTGACAGGCGTCACGGGCGATTGGCGCCATCAGTTTGGTGACGGCAGCGGCCAGTGCGTTCTCAGTGCTGGGAATCATCAACACACGCTCCAGAAACAGACCGTTCTAGATCTGATGAAGCCCAGACCACGTTATATGGAGTGATCTGAATTATGATTGAAAGACCTCTGACGAAAGCTAAATGTCCTTGAGTCGATATACTCAAGTTTTTTAGGTTGAAAATAGGTTGTGTTACAATGAACTTTTGATGTGAAAGTATTAAAAACTGCTTTATTTCATGCTTGAATATTAAAAAAATACATTATTTTCCTCATATTCTCCATTGTTGCGGCTCCTCTCTTCTAAGTCTGTCAGTAATGCTCTGTTTACTTCCTGTCTCTATGAAGCCCCTCCTTCTGAAAAGCACACTGTCCTCTGATTGGTCGGCTGGAGCAGTGTGTTGTGATTGGTCGAGCGTTTCAAGTGTGTTTGGGAAATGCCCCGCCCCTTTCCATAACCGCCAGTTTAACACACTACTAACTAACTCAACCAGGCCCCGCCCCTTTATTCTGCGTATTAATTATTATGATGAGGAATATTGTGACGTGTTCGAAACTCAAGACTACAATGGAGGCGTTTCAGGGAGTTCATAACTATGGCAGCACATCCTAAATATTTGAATAAAAATATAAAATGTTTAAAAAAAAAAACCCCACAACAGATATATAGGAAAGAAATGTTTTAATTACATATTTCAAATGTACAAAAAGTTGAAAACAGAAATGTAGGCAGCCATGTGTGAAGCTGATTGGTCAGCTGAAGTGTAACGGAGCTGCTGATTGGTCGGCTCAGGTGTTCTGTGCGGCTTGCTGCATGATGACCGAGCCGAGACTCAATAACTGCAGATACTCGTCAGCACCGTCGGCCAGACACTTATCCACCTCCTGAGACACAGATCAGAACACTTGACTTCAACAAAACAACCAACACATTTCAGTGGAAGCTTGTTTCCGCTACAATAATAATAATAAAAAGTAATTGCGACTTTTTAATCTCAGAATTCTGACTTTTTTTCTCCCAATTGCGTGTTATAAAGTCAGAATTGAGAGAAATAAACTTGCAATTGACCTTTTCTATCCCCAAGTCAGAATTGCGTGATGGTCAGAATTGCGTGATATATAGTCAAAATTGCGTGATATAAAGTCAGAATTGCGAGATATAAAGTCAGAATTGCATGATATAAAGTCAGAATTGCGAGATATAAAGTCAGAATTGCGAGATATAAAGTCAGAATTGCATGATATAAAGTCAAAATTGCGTGATAGTCAGAATTGCGTGATATAAAGTCAGAATTGCGTGATATATAGTCAAAATTGCGTGATATAAAGTCAGAATTGCATGATATAAAGTCAAAATTGCGTGATAGTCAGAATTGCGTGATATATAGTCAAAATTGCGTGATATAAAGTCAGAATTGCGAGATATAAAGTCAGAATTGCATGATATAAAGTCAGAATTGCGAGATATAAAGTCAGAATTGCGAGATATAAAGTCAGAATTGCGAGATATAAAGTCAGAATTGCATGATATAAAGTCAAAATTGCGTGATAGTCAGAATTGCGTGATATAAAGTCAGAATTGCATGATATAAAGTCAAAATTGCGTGATAGTCAGAATTGCGTGATATAAAGTCAGAATTGCGAGATATAAAGTCAGAATTGCGTGATAGTCAGAATTGCGTGATATAAAGTCAGAATTGCGAGATATAAAGTCAGAATTGCGAGATAAAGTCAGAATTGCGAGATATAAAGTCAGAATTGCGTGTTATAAAGTCAAAATTGCGTGATAGTGAGAATTGCGTTATAAAGTCAGAATTGCGTTATAAAGTCAGAATTGCGTGATATAGTCAGAATTGTGAAAAAAATTAACTTGCAATTGACCTTTTCTATCCCAATTGTGTTATAGTCAAAATTGTGTGATATAAAGTTTATATCTCGCAATTCTGACTTTATAACATATTTCCGACTTTATATAACGCAATTGCGACTTTATATCTCGCTAATCTGACTTTATAACAAGCAATTCTGAGAAATAAAGTCATAATTGCAAGATGTAAACTCACAATTGTGAGATATAAAGTCACAATTATCTTTTAAGATGTCTTATTCTGTGGTGGAAACGAGCTTCCATACATTTCCACTGAACAGAACAAGAAAACGTTCAGTCTCTGTCCACTTACGGCCATCTTCTCTGCGATGGCGGATTTGTGTTTGTCGCTCAGCTTCTCT
Source organism: Rhinichthys klamathensis goyatoka (assembly GCF_029890125.1). Classification (NCBI taxonomy): domain Eukaryota; kingdom Metazoa; phylum Chordata; class Actinopteri; order Cypriniformes; family Leuciscidae; genus Rhinichthys; species Rhinichthys klamathensis. Next base: position 28,511 of record NW_026607169.1, read on the forward strand.
TCGATGATGACCTCGTGTAACTGGTTGAGAACGTTGGTTGCAGCGAATCCCTGATCGATCAGATCCTGCACAAAGCAAGACGAGCTTTATGGAAAACCGATGCTGAAAACATTCACACATGGCAAAACATGACCCGCAGGCTTGCATGCCAGTGTTTAAATCCACTTGCTTTGTTTTCGTTTAGTCTGCATTTCTCACCATCAAAAGGCAGCAGATGCATAAATACACTTACTTTGTTTTTGTTTACTCCATGTAGTTCTGAGAGCTGAGGTGCATATTTTGATTTTCTCAGACTCTCTCTCACACACACACACACACACACACACACACACACACACACACACACACACACACACACACACACACACACACACACACACACACACACACACACATTAATATGCTATTATACTCCATATAACTCCATGTAAAAGTCAGAAACTAAGCTTTTTTTGCACAGGCTTATCTAAAGGGTTAATGGTGCCACCTGGTTATCAACAGTAAAAATGACAAATTTTACCTCTTCCCAACAGGGAAAACCACCAACAATCAAAAATGCATGATTATATGATGTCATGGCTTTGCAATCAAAAAATGTGGTTATAATGGAAGTCAATGGGGCAAAAACAGCCACGAACAGTAAATGAGGGAGAAAGTGTTAAAATCTGATGCTGCACAAAAACTAACAATGCATCAAAACCAATGTTGTTTCTAATCTTTGACATGTCCAAGACTGTGATAAAAGGTTAAAAAAAATCCAGTCCACAATCACATTTTATAATGAAAATAAGTCATTTTGTGTGTTTTTTCCCCCCCAAATCAGTGACATCATTTATGAATTTGGCAATTAAAGAGTTAAAATCCTGATTTTTTTAAAAAAAAATTTAGTAGTTTTGATCAGGACTGAGTTTGATTAATAGATTTACTGATTTAGATAGATTAGATACATTTTTACAGCAGTTTAAACTAGTGGCTGTTTTCAGCCACGGACATAATGAAAGGGTAGTGAAACAGTGTACCGTTGAGTTTTTGAACATTTTCAAAGCATTTTCCCAAAATATGTGTCAAAATAAGATTTGTCACCAACAATCATTCCATTTGCTGAAACACAGAGAAAGTTATGGCCAAATTAAGACTCAAAAATACCCCGTAGTGGCTGAAAACATCCCCAACAGCACATAAGGGTCAAATCCAGATACATTTACTGGAGAAGCAAAATGATTGAAGATATTAAGTTGGTTATTGTAAAATTGGTCAGAAAAATAATCAAATTCCACTTTACATTAAGTTTATATTTCTGACTCCACTGACAGCTTGCTTCTAGAGTAAATGCATCTTGATTTAAGGATTTTTATGTTTTTTTTTGGAGAAAACAAGACAGGAATACTAAGCAAGAAGAATATTTTGTAACAATATTGAGTTGAGAGTTTGATGAGCACAATAACGAGCTCTTAAACACAGGGTTCGTACAGATGCTGTACAATGAAATT
>NW_026607169.1:35000-75000 GCF_029890125.1 Rhinichthys klamathensis goyatoka
TTCTCGTGAGTTGTAGGGATGGGCGTATCGATATGAAGTATTGATACTGACGTCGAGTATCGATCTCAAATAAAAATATCGATATCACAGTGACATTATAATGACATAGTTCAATTAGGCCTACGATATTTTGTAGATTTCCATGGTTACTACTATAAGTAAACTTTTAACCATGTGTAAAGACAAAAAAATCGAATAAGTTCCAATTAAGGTGTATTGAATATTAAAATGCATTTCAAATAATAAAGTTAAGAGGGTATCATTACCAGTTATACTCTTAGTAATTCAATAATTTAAGATTTTTTATTTTATTTAAAAGTTCAGTTTAGAGGCATCATATCGGCGATACTGGCCTTTAAAGTATCGGTATGTATCAAAAACAAAATAAGTGGTATCGCCCATCCCTAGTGAGTTGTGATGATTCGCTATATAATGCTATATAAATAAAATTAACATTTGACATTGATGATTCGCCTCACGCACATCAGCGCCCTCTAGAGACTTCTTCAGTACTGCAACCACCTCCTCCTGAAAGGCCACTTCATCCACACACTTTGGTCTGCTAATTAAGAGATCAAAAACATGAACAGGTGAAATCTGAGGTCAACTATGAACACACGTCGGGTCAAAAATGCATAATTCAGTTTCATTTTTTAACGTTTGCTGATATGATATTTCAGTAACTCTCAGTCAGATCACATGAATATCGAGCTTTTATGCAGATATGATGAAGTCTCACTATTTCTCCACCCAGGGAAGTGCTCTCTGCTTCTTCTCTCCACCTGATGATGATGAAGATGATGAAGGTTTCTGAGCTTTAATACTCTGTGAGGAAGGTCCTTTCAAAAACGCCTGCATATCTCCACCTATAAACAGCACAACAGAACACACTACAGGGGGAGAGACGCTCTCACTACAGCTGACACGACCGACGGAAGAGAATAAGCAGAATAAATCTCGTTATGGTCGAATAAATGTGTATGAAACGCTTCAGGAGTTTGTTGACACTCCGCGAACCGTCAGATTCCCGCCAGACGCGCACTGACGTCACTGGCGCGCGCCGCCGCTCATCGTCACGTGATCACATTCACGCTGAAGTTTTTATTTATTTTTATAATATTAATATCGTTAGTAATATTGCCACACAGCAAAGAATATGTATTTCAAATAACTCAATGGTTTCTCAAGAAAGACGTCACAGGTGGTAAACATAATCATTATTGTGTTGTGGTGGGTAAATATCAAGTAAACCCTCCTTAATTTGTTTTAAAAAATGACGTACATCATACATAAAAAAAAAAAACATGAAAAAAGCCAGAGATTAAACTAATTTAGAAATGGAAGCCACAAAATCAAGCATAAATCCAAAACAATTGTAATTTCTAAAAAAATCGTAGAGCTGTAAAACTGTGAGCACGCACATAATTTTGTAATGAAAATATTTTTAATTGTATTATACGTTCTATATTTGAAAAATTGTCACATTTATTGTGCTACTCCTATGTAGGATTTTCCTGGTGACGGAGTGATCTGCGTCTCTGCGCTCTGTTAGTTTGGTCTGCGGCGCCGTGCGTCATTGCGTCATCGCACTCTAACAAACCCCAGAGATAAAGCACATTTAGTAACTAAAAATCAGTATCATAAAAAAGAAAATCAAGCTGTATATCCAAACCATTTCAAATTCTATTTTAGAGATGTAAAAAAAAGTAAGCATGCACTTTTTGTTTTTTAATGTATATTTAATATTATGTATTATTATGCTTGTTGAATTTGCTATATCCTTATTATTTATTATTTGATACTTATTATGTTTTACTTTCCGGGTGACGGGAGTGATCTGCGATCTGCGTCCCGGCGCTCTGTTAGTTTCGCCTGCGTCGCCGTGCGTCATCGCGTCATCACACGCTCAGTGTTTTTGCTTCGTCTCTTTCAAACCGCGGAGAGAATCTTTCTTTTCTACCTTCAGTTTTTCCTCTCGGTTTGGACTTGTGCGCTTCATCTGATGCTCGTGTGTTTGTCGCTGCGCGTGTGGGGCGGCTGACGCGAAACGCGCCGAGAGCAGAGAGTTTTTGGAGGCGTTTTATTGCGCATGTTCATGAACCGCCCGAATGAACGCGGATCAATAAAACACTGAGATCTGATCAAAACACGCGCATCAGCATCAAAAACAGCGAGTGTCCTGAAAACAGATGTGCTCTGTGACTGGAGTCGCTGATCAGACTGATCGATACCTCATCGATATCTGATCGATAACAGAGGAGCCCTGAGGAGATGCGCGCGCACTGATACACACATCTGATCGGTGTCTGATCGATAACACATGCCTGGCGGACTGTCTGGAGGATGAAATGGTCACATTAAGCAGGTGTGCTCTTCCTCCTCCTCCTCCTCTGGCTGGATGCTTTGAGCCGGTGTGTGAGATCAGGTGGATGTGACACACACACACACACACACACACACACACACAGTCATGCAGGCTGCGCCCTTCCAGTATGATTTCTACAGTGAGGAGAACGCGCCCAAATGGAGAGGACTGTTGGTGCCGTCACTCAACAAGGTGAGACAGCTGTCAATCACACTTCATACATGACCGATGCTTTATCCAAAGGGACTTGCAATAAAGATCTACATTGAATCAGATCACGTGTTCCTGGGAATCGAACCCATGACCTTGTCGTTGCCAGTGCTTTGATCTTTACTGTTTGAGTTTATCATCGGCCGATACTGATAACAAACTCTTATCTGAGTGCCGATATCTGAAGAGCAATTTACCGATATAATGCATGGAACACACATAAGAAAGAAACATACTTTGGTAAATCTTTATTATGACTGACAACTTCGAAATTATGACATACTATGTCATATTTATAAGATGAAACATCAATATTATGACCTAAAGAGTCGAAATAATCACACAAAAAGACATGATTATGATGCGATAGTCAAAATTATTACATAAGTCATATTTGAAAGATGAAACGTCAATATTAGGACCTAAAAAATAGCAATAGTCACACAAAAAGTCACGATTATGATGCGATGGTCAAAATTATGACATACTATGTCATATTTATAAGATAAAACATTAATATTATGACCTAAAGAGTAGCAATAATCACACAAAAAGACACGATTATGATGCAATGGTCAAAATTATGACATACTATGTCATATTTATAAGATAAAACATTAATATTATGACCTAAAGAGTAGCAATAATCACACAAAAAGACATGATTATGATGCGATGGTCAAAATTATGACATACTATGTCATATTTATAAGATAAAACATTAATATTATGACCTAAAGAGTAGCAATAATCACACAAAAAGACATGATTATGATGCGATGGTCAAAATTATGACATACCACATCATATTTATGAGGTGAAAAGTCAACTTTTGACTTAATGGCATGATTTCTACTTTTCATTTAATAAAAATGACTTATGTTATCTTTTGTTTTTGTAAGTCCTAATTCTCATATATTATGTTATAATTTTATAATTTTTCATATAATTCTGACTATATAATATGTTGTAATTTCTACTTTTAAGTCATGATTTTTTCATCTCTTGACTTAATGTCATAATTGAAAACTTTTTGTTATAATTATGACTATGTACTGTAAAATCATAATTCTGACTTGTGTCATAATTGAATTAGTTGACGATACAAGCGAGATTGTGAGATTTGCTATATAGTGCTTTACATGAGGCTATGTATGCAGATAAAGTTAGACATGCTTATTATTCAACTTTATAGAGATCTGTACAATAATATAGTTAAATTTAGTGATGATATAAACAATCAAGCTGGCAGAATTCCCATATATATATATATATATATATCTCTCTATATATATATATATATATCATTACTTGAGTACTGTATGCGAAGAAAGTTGGATATACTTGCATATCAACTTTATATATATATATCACTGTGCGATAATTTAAATATTATTTGCAACGATATAAACACTTTTTTCTTCATTGATTGTGTATATCATGATTGATCTGGATGTATGCTGATAAACTTGGACGTACTTATAGTTGTTGGAGTTATTAATTCGATATGTGGTGATATTGAGAATTATGAGACCTGTGAGGTTTTGTTTGATTTATAACAAGCCTAATTATTATTTGGTGATGTGCGCCATGACTGAATACACAATATGAATGTCTCATCGGTGGATAATAAATCAAGATAATCTCAGATTGTCTGAATATGAAGATAGTTGGATTGAGCTGCAGGTGTTCAGGAGAAACACACACGGGTCAGAACTGAGATCTCTGTGATCAGCCAATCAGAATCCAGCGTGTCGGCTGTGTGCAGATCCAAAATGGCGTCCTGCTGGCTGCAGTTTCAGCGTCTGTGGTTTCAGCGTCTGTGGAGGACGAGACGACACACACACACACACACACACACACACACACACACACACACACACACACTCTCTCTCTCTCTCACTCACTCACTCACTCACTCACTCACTCACTCACTCACTCACTCACTCTCACTCTCTCTCTCTCTCTCTCTCTCTCTCTCTCTCTCTCTCTCTCTCTCTCTCTCTCTCTCTCTCTCTCTCTCTCTCTCTCTCACACACACACACACACACACACACACACACACACACACTCACACTCTCTCTCTCTCTCTCTCTCTCTCTCTCTCTCTCTCTCTCTCTCTCTCTCTCTCTCTCTCTCTCTCTCTCTCTCACACACACACACACACACACACACACACACACACACACACACACACACACACACACACACACACACACACTCTCTCTCACTCACTCACTCACTCACTCACTCACTCACTCACTCACTCACTCACTCACTCACTCACTCACTCACTCACTCACTCACTCACACACACACACACACACACTCACACTCTCTCTCTCTCTCTCTCTCTCTCTCTCTCTCTCTCTCTCTCTCTCTCTCTCTCTCTCTCTCTCTCACACACACACACACACACACACACACACACACACACACACACACACACACACACACACACACACACACACACTCTCTCTCACTCACTCACTCACTCACTCACTCACTCACTCACTCACTCACTCACTCACTCACTCACTCACTCACTCACTCACTCACTCACTCACTCACTCACTCACTCACTCACTCACACACACACACACACACACTCTCACACTGTTGTGCTTGGCAGCTTTCTTGCGGTTTCTTGCTGCTTTCTGTGACATTGAATCCATAGCAACAGCAAAGCTCCCGAACTCGCTCGCCTGTCCTCCGTCTGTTCACTATCAGACGCTCCTCTGCTCTTCAGCGGCTGCGGTCTATAACCGTCCCTGCGGATCTTAAAAACACTCACATTCACTTGTATCACATTTAGGCCATAAAAAGTCTTAAATGCTTATAAGAAAAGTCTTAAACATTATAATTTGAAGAGGTCATACATTTGGGAATGGAAAAACAGGAATCGTGAAAACTGTCTGTCTGTCTGTCTGACTTTCATCTGTCCATCTATCTATCTATCTATCTATCTATCTATCTATCTATCTATCTATCTATCTATCTATCTATCTATCTGTCTGTCTGTCTGTCTGACGTTCATCTGTCTATCTATATATCTGTCTGTCTGTCTGACGTTCATCTGTCTATCTATATATCTCTATCTATCTATCTATCTATCTATCTATCTATCTATCTATCTATCTATCTATCTATCTATCTATCTATCTATCTATCTATCTATCTATCTATCTGTCTGTCTGTCTGACGTTCATCTGTCTATCTATATATCTGTCTGTCTGTCTGACGTTCATCTGTCTATCTATCTATCTATCTATCTATCTATCTATCTATCTATCTATCTGTCTGTCTGTCTGTCTGACGTTCATCTATCTATCTATCTATCTATCTATCTATCTGTCTGTCTGACGTTCATCTGTCTCTATCCCTTTATCTATCTATCTGTCTGTCTGTCTGACGTTCATCTGTCTATCTATATATCTGTCTGTCTGTCTGACGTTCATCTGTCTATCTATATATCTCTATCTATCTATCTATCTGTCTGTCTGTCTGTCTGTCTGACGTTCATCTATCTATCTATATATCTGTCTGTCTGACGTTCATCTGTCTATCTATATATCTGTCTGTCTGTCTGACGTTCATCTGTCTATCTATATATCTCTTTCTATCTATCTATCTATCTATCTATCTATCTATCTATCTATCTATCTATCTGTCTGTCTGTCTGTCTGTCTGACGTTCATCTATCTATCTATCTATCTATCTATCTATCTATCTATCTATCTATCTATCTATCTATCTATCTATCTGTCTGTCTGACGTTCATCTGTCTCTATCCCTTTATCTATCTATCTGTCTGTCTGTCTGACGTTCATCTGTCTATCTATATATCTGTCTGTCTGTCTGACGTTCATCTGTCTATCTATATATCTCTATCTATCTATCTATCTATCTGTCTGTCTGTCTGTCTGTCTGACGTTCATCTATCTATCTATATATCTGTCTGTCTGACGTTCATCTGTCTATCTATATATCTGTCTGTCTGTCTGACGTTCATCTGTCTATCTATATATCTCTATCTATCTATCTATCTATCTATCTATCTATCTATCTATCTATCTATCTATCTATCTGTCTGTCTGTCTGTCTGTCTGACGTTCATCTATCTATCTATCTATCTATCTATCTATCTATCTATCTATCTATCTATCTATCTATCTATCTATCTATCTATCTATCTGTCTGTCTGACGTTCATCTGTCTCTATCCCTTTATCTATCTATCTGTCTGTCTGTCTGACGTTCATCTGTCTATCTATATATCTCTATCTATCTATCTGTCTGTCTGGCAGGGCTCAACATAAAAAAAAATCTCCACTGGCCCCCAGGGCCAGTAGATCAGAGTTTTGCTGGCCCCTTCTTTATTTTTACTGGCCCTGAAAGAAATATAAGGAAAAGCACTTTTCCATTAAACTGTATTTATTGTATACATTAGAATTAATTTTTCTTGTCCCCTCACAATGACAGTAAACTAATTATTACATTACATGAGTGATGAGTAACGTTACATAGGCCTATTTTCACTTCAAAATGGTGAAATTAAACAAAAGTATATTAGTTTGCCTGATTATTTTTGTCATTCGTTTAACATTTATGACCTAAAAAAAGCTGTCAATGGAAAAAAAGAAGAACAAAACAATGTTGAAATTGAAGGATATGGAAACAAATATAGGGAATGTAATGTAGGCTATGCAATAGGCTATATTATGTGCAAAAAGGTGGTTCAAATCACATTACATTCTAAAATTGTAACATTACAATCTAAAAACTTTGTTTTTAAAATGACTAAAGGCTAAACTAAAAACAAAAGCAAACACTAATTATTTTAGCCTGCATTTGATTACCCCATTATAATGGTCACTTTCATAAAGAATATACTTGTAGGTTTAAAATTCCACATATGGCACATTTATTGTCTCCAACAACAAATATTTTAGCAACATGTATATTTTAGTCAGAATTTTTTGCGCTACTCTTTATTGTGCTCGTCTGTTAGAGGCGCGCGTGCTCGCGGCGGCGCTCATTAACGGAAGCTTGAATTTTAGCGGAGATTCACTTGCAGAAGCTCGTCCTCTCCTGACAGTGAAATGGACATATTTGTTTGACTTTCTAACATTTACAGATGGAGAATATACCCGTGAAATGTAAGTTAAGCACTGAGGAAAGCACCACATCTCAAACGCATTAAACAGCCCAAGTATTTATCTGTCAGTCAGCAACAGTATCTGTCAGAGCATCTGACAGGGCTGCTTTAAACTTGTTAACTATATCTTACTAGTTATTTTGAAGCGCTTAATACTAGCTTGTGTCATGTTTAGGACAATTGTACTATCTATGTTCTTTCACTGCAGGAGCTCACACTGCCCTCCGCTATATTTTTCAGATGTGCTCGTATCAAACTACTGTATCGATAAACGGTATTGCCTCATTCCATATCGTTTAAAAAAATCGATATATTGTACAAACTCGATATATGGCCTACTGCCCAGCCCTACTAGGAATGTCCTCTTTCTCGTATCAGCCTCGTAGTTCTTCGACATTTTAACACGTTATAAATAACCTGAAGTAACATTGACACTCTTCGCGCCACTGTGTATCATGACGTTTGCTGTTTGTTTTGCTGATGGCCATTCACTGGCCCGCGCGGGCCAGTGACTGGCCAACCAACTAGCCCGACATACTCTTTTACTGGCCCCGGGCCATCGGGCCATTGCTTATGTCGAGCCCTGCACTGTCTGTCTGTCTGACGTTCATCTATCTATCTATCTATCTATCTATCTATCTATCTATCTATCTATCTATCTATCTATCTATCTATCTATCTATCTATCTATCTATCTATCTATCTGTCTGTCTGTCTGTCTGTCTGTCTGACGTTCATCTATCTATCTATCTATCTATCTATCTGTCTGTCTCTCTGTCTGACGTTTATCTGTCTCTATCTCTCTATCTATCTGTCTGTCTGTCTATATATATATCTATATATATATCTATCTGTCTGTCTATCTATCTATATATCTGTCTGTCTGTCTATATATATATCTATATATATATCTATCTGTCTGTCTATCTATCTATATATCTGTCTGTCTGACGTTCATCTGTCTCTGTCTGTCTGTCTATCTATATATCTGTCTGTCTGTCTGTCTGTCTATATATATATATATCTATATATCTATCTGTCTGACGTTCATCTGTCTCTGTCTGTCTATCTCTCAATCTATCTATCTATCTGCCTGTCTGTCTGTCTGTCTGTCTGTCTATCTATCTATCTATCCGTCCGTCCGTCCATCTATTTATCTATCCTGTCATTCTGTCTGTCTATCCTTTCTGTTGTTCTGTCTTATCTATCTATCTATCTATCTATCTATCTATCTATCTATCTATCTATCTATCTATCTATCTATCTATCTATCTATCTATCTATCTATCCTGTCATTCTGTCTATCCTTTCTGTTGTTCTGTCTGTTCTATCTATCTACTGTCTGTCTGTCCATCCATCCATCCATCCGTCCGTCCGTCTGTCTGTCTGATCGTGTCCTGTGGTGTGAGCTGGAGTTGTGTTTGACAGACGGAAGAGTGTCTCCGTCTCGTCAGAGTTCAGTGATTCTAGCGAAACATCACGGCCCGGCAGAGACTCGCCTGAGCAATAGCAGCCCTGATCGTCAGAAGGGCTTCAGTGCCGTCCTCCTTCTGAAGGTGTGTGGGCTTCGTCTTTATAATCGCTGCAAGACTCGTGTTAGAGGTTTGATTTCTTCACTAGAATGATTGACTTAAACAGCACTAGTGATGATGATGTAGATTGTTATACAGGATCCTGTGAGACTGTATGGGTACGTGTGTATATTTTCCCATATTGCAGCACAGATGCTTTAAAGAGGGCATATTATGCTCTTTTTCAAAGTCTTGATGTTGTTTTCAGGCTCTACTAGAACTTGAATGTTGATTATTCTCCTCATATTCTCCATTGTTGCGGCTCCTCTCTTCCCAGTCTGTCAGTAACGCTCTGTTTACTTCCTGTCTCTATGAAGCCCCTCCTTCTGAAAAGCACACTGTGCTCTGATTGGTCGGCTGGAGCAGTGTGTTGTGATTGGTCGAGCACTTCGAGTGTGTTTGGGAAATGTCCAATAACCGCCAGTTTAACACACTACTAACTAACTCAACCAGGCCCCGCCCCTTTATTCTGCGTATGAATTATTATAATGAGGAATATTGAGACGTGTTCCCGGAAGAAACTCAAGACTACAATGGAGGCGTTTCAGGAGTTCAGAAACACTGATATAGAGAATAACATTACACACTAAAGACGAATGAACATGAGAAAAGCACATTTTAAGTGGCTGCATGAATTGTAAATGAGAACAGGCTGACTGTGTGTGTTGCTGTTCTCACACACACACACACACACACACACACACACACACACACACACACACACACTGTCAGCATACTGTACTGTGCATTCCCACTAAATACCAGCACGCCATAGTGCCGCCACAGGAATGCTGGGAATGAAGCGTCAGGCATGTGATCCGAGTCTGAAGCGCATGGGAACAGAAAGCAAAAGGAAAACGTCCTGAGCTCTCGGTCCGTCACATGTCCACGGTTTCAGACTCGCTAAAATTTGTGTGTGTGAGTTTGTGTGTGTGAGAGAGAGAGTGTGTGAGAAAATTGCCTTCACCAGATCGCTCTCTGTCTTGCATCTTCACTTGTAGATCTAGCTATGGCTTGTGAACTGAGGCTGATAGTCAGTCTCTACAGGTGCAGATCAACACGGGATTGACCAATCAGAAGACAGAACCGGAGCCAGCTGCACCTTGTCTTCAGAGGGCTTGATTTCATGTGAATTTGTTAAAAAAATATATAAAATAACACATAATAACCAGTCAGTTATCAGCCATTGAGCTAAAATATTTACTTCAATCCCTCTGAGATTTCAAAATGTAATTTTTTAGGGATTTAAAAACACATTCACATGTTCATAGTTCTCTGATGTTAAATTAATGCTAGTCAACAATTAATATATTTTATCTTTTTTTTAGTAGGTGCTTTATTTTGATGAATTTTATTTTAAAATAATTAACGACTAAATTAGTGTTTTTGTTTTCGATTTATTTAAAATTTTAAATTTTAAATATTTAACATTTTTAATTTTATTTAAAAAATTTAACATTTTAATGATTTTATTAGTTTTAGTAAGTTTTATTTGAATTGTTCCTATTTTAAAATAATGTAGTTTAATCCTAAATTTGTTTGATTTAATTAACTTAAGTGTTTTATTTTTTAACTCTTTTAATAAGTGGTATTTATATTAAAAAAATTGACTTTTTTATTTAATTAGTACATTTTATTTTAAGTTCTATTTTAAATGTATGTATATTTGAATTTAATTATTAGAAAGTTTTTTATTTACTTATTTTAATTTGACATATTTGATTGAATTAACTTTTACAAGGTATTTTTATTTTGTATTTTAAAAATAATTTATTTTTAATAGCGTTTTATTTTTAACCCTTTTAATAAGTGGTACGTTAATTTTTTTTATTTAATTAAAAAGTTGTATTTTTAGTTCTCTTTTAAATGCATGTATATTTTAATTTATTTATTAGTAAGATTTATTTTAAAATTATTTTAATTTGACATAATTGATGGAATTAACTTTTAATAAGTGATTGTTTTATTTTAAAAATACTTCATTTAATTTTAAATTTTTATGAGTTATATTTTAGTATTTTTTTGTTTTGTTCTTATTTTAAAATGTTGTATTTATATACATTTGTATCATGGGTATGTTTATTTAGATTATTTTTATTTAAAAATGATTTACTTATTTTAATTTTAAATATTTGATTTAAGCAACTTTTAATGATTGCTTTATTTAAATTTTTTTTTTTTTTTTTCACATTTTTATGATGCACTTAATTGTTATTTTTTCCTCAGCTTGATCATGATGAATCAGAGTAGTTTTATTGGAGTTTCTTGCCCCAGTAACCCGACCGTGTTTGTACTCGAGCGTCTGACGTCTGGATTCTGTACGGTGGAACAGCAGGGTAAAGTGTGTGTGTGTGTGTGTGTGTGTGTGAACGCAGGCCTGTACTAGCTGTGGTTTCTCAGAGTAAAATTCCTGTCATAACTGTGAAGTCGAGCGTTGTGTGTCGCTACTGAACGTGATGGCATCATGAGCGCTGCTGATTCTGCATTTCTGTGATCTACTGTATGCATCTGTCAGGCTTGTTGTGGTTTTAGATTGATTGACAGCTGTCCATCACTGTGCTGTGCTTTAGTTGGCGTCGGTAGTTTGTGTTGAGGATTTCCCAGAATGTCACACAGAAACCCATTTACACACTGAGACTTCACATGAGGAACTGTGTGTGTGTGTCGTGAACGATGTCTCAACAGGAAGACGTCCTCAGGCCAGCTTTACTAGAATACCCACAATCCCTCACATGCTGTATGTTTCTGGCTGCGCTTTTAAAAGCATCTCATTGTGGGAGCTGACGAATCCCTCACACACACAGATTTAGGTGGGAGGGAGAATAAAGACACTCGTTATTTTAGTATCATGCTATTATAGCTTTTTTATGAATATTATTTTTAGGTTTTATAGTATTTTGATGTCATTTTTTTTATTAGTGTTTGGTTGTTTTGTTAGATTTAATATTGTCAGTATAGATTTTTTCCCGTTAGTTTTAGTTGTTTTAGTACTTCATGTTAAACTAAATGAAAATGAGAAATGTTGCCTTGATAAGTTGAATTTTTAAAAAATATTATTATAATATTTTTTATATATTATGTTATTTCGGCTAATGATTATTTTATTTCAACAAGTAGATGTTGCTCAGATTGTTAAAGTCCCCCTGTAGTCAATAACTTTATCCCAAAACTCATCTTTGATCACCAAAATTACATATTTAAATGTGTTTTCCTTGAAAAAAAATTCTTCATGCCTTAAAATATCTTGAATGTAACTCGACACCCTTTGCCTCATTTAGTATGCGGTTCTATGAATATGCAAATGAGCCCCGCCTCCACTCCGTCACTCAGCTTCAGAGATCCACTGGTTGACGATCACACGTTGATCTGATTGGTTACAAGCTCGTTTGTGACGTCACACAAACGGGCCCGCCGGCGGGCCCATTTGCCATTGCATGTTTAAAACAATAATATCTTAGTAAAAACCTAAAGTAATATTGCCAAACTATATATCATTTGAAAGCTTAAAATCTCTAGTTTTCATATTTGGTGGCTGTTATCTAAAATATATTACAGAGGAGCAGAAATTTATCAATTTGCAACAAGAATATTTCATATTCATTAGGAGTATTTAGGCCTTTATTTTGAAATAACAATAAACATGAAAAATCATGAAAGATTGGTAGAAACCTCAGTTTGTTTTCATGCCATGAGTTCAAAAGATAACACCAATTCCATTTTATGAGAAAAAAAGGTCTGAAAATGTTTTAAATATAAAGAAAAATGTATGGATTCTCGATTTGTAATGCGGCTGCGAGCTATAACGCTATAACGTAGTCTTTATGCATTTATTAGAGGTTTAATTCAAATCAAATACTGCCAAACCACCCATACTACTTCTGAATAGGATGTCTACTTCATAAATTGTATGAAAATTATGGAAATACATGGTTCAGATTACTCAAAACATATGAAAATGGAGGCGCCCTTATATGGGCAGTAATGGAGTCTGGTGTTCACCTAGTGAAAAAGTTGGGTACTGCGCCCAAATAAAATCTTACTGAAAGCTCATTTTTTTGAGATATCAACCTAAAATTTGGAATACAACTTCAGATTTTTTACTTTAATTTTCTTGCAGTTTTAGAGTAAAATATATTTTGTAATATATATATTTTATATAAAATATTAATCATCATATTTTTACATTACACAATTTCATAAACTCAAACTTATATAACTTTTTTTCTGTGTCATTTTGTACAATTTCTAGACTTCTACAATAATCTGGAAAATGTCTTCTTTAAAACAAGACCAGCCATAGGTCTATATTCCAAAGCATTCCTGAATTACAACCATTTAAGTTTGGATAGTGATTTTTATGTCTATGCAAAAAAAAGGGGGGTGACAGTTAACAGGTTAAGCAGAAAATACTCAGCAATGCTGTTGACTTATGAACTTACACATGGTGTGTCTTAAAGCATATTAAAAACACCACATAGACACATAAACAACATTAAAAACTTGATTTTCACTACAGGGGGACTTTAAAAGTAGCCCAATTCTGCGGGAAAACCACGGACTTGGCAACCCTGCAGTGAATCGTGTTCCAAAAAGATTGGGAACATTAAGAAAGTCTTTCTTTTACATATTTAAACACCTGTGTTGCCTTCTTGCTCATTACAGTCAGTTTGCTTAAATTAACATGTTAGAGTGTAAGGTGCAAAAACACAGGAAATGACATCGCCCTGACCTCATAACGCACCCAATCCTCCGATGTCTGCTCTGCTTTTCTTGGCTCTGTCGGGTCAGACACGGGGAACTGCAAACACTCTTGTTATTATTTCATTACATTTCATCTACTGATGTTTTTATAGAGCTGATGTGTGATGGTTCTTTTACAAATATTAATTTGAGGATTTGGTGTCGGGCTGAGCAGATTTAGATGCGCGTCTCGTTCTGTTGTGTTTAAAGTCCCCCAGTAGTCAATAATTGTACTTTGATCATAAAAATGACTTATTATAATGTTTTCTCCTTGACAAAAAAGTCTTAATACCTTAAAATATCTTGAATGTAACTCGACACCCTTGCCTCATTTAGTATGCGCGGTTCTATGAATATGCAAACGAGCCCCGCCTCCACTCACTCCCTCAGCTCAGAGATCCACTGGTTGACGATCACACGTTGATCTGATTGGTTACAAGGTCGTTTGTGACGTCAGAAACACCAGCGATTTCAAACCGTGTTTTTGAGACTGTCTTTGGTTCACTGCAGTTTTAAGCAGAAAATACTCAGCAATGCTGTCGACTTATGAACTTACACATGGTGTGTCTTAAAGCGTATTAAACACCACATAGACACATAAACAACATTAAACACTGGATGTTCACCATGTTGTTGTTGTGTGTGTGTTTCAGGTGCTGAACCAGGTGCACCCGAAGCTGTCGTCCCAGCAGGAGGCGCTCCAGTACATCGAGGGCCTGATTCTGGTGCTGCTCAACACACTCTGTCAGGCGCAGCCGCGCACCGTTCAGGACGTCGAGGTGAACCCCGTCGCCATGACAACCGCCGCCGAAACGTTAAAGGGATAGTCAGAGAATGTCTAATAAGGGGAGAACTCCCACTCCCAGTAAATGTCCGGCTCCTGAACTGGCTGCAGTTCCACTCCGGCTCCACATGGGGGCGCTCACAGGACGAGTGCAGAATGAATGGAGGTCTATGGAGCGAAACCCCTCAAAATCCACTTTTCTCAGGATATATTTTTTTGTCTAGTAATTTGAATGTTGTTTTCGAAAGGAGATGCAAAGAAATGACAGATTACTGGGTGTTAGATTTTTTTAGAGTCACTTATTTGCTTTTAAAAGTCTTTTCAAAATGTCAATGACGTCATACGCACGACCAGAGATACTGCTTTACGGCAATCCTTCAGTCACTTTGGTGCTTTCGCGCTCTGCACTTTCCTTTCTCTCGAGGCATCGACAACACAGCTGACACAGGTAAATAAATACATGTGTTAGAAGAGTTAAGTCCCGCTTCGGATGCCATCAAGCGGTGTCTCTGGTCGTAATCAGTCCTTCACTGACCAACCAGCGTCCATTAGCGTGTTATGGGCAACAACAACTCAACCTGTAAGAACTCGAAAGGACATAAGCACTCGTTCATTCAACTTTCGCCCTATAACCCATGTTGAACTTGCAAAACCTACAATCAAATCTGAGATTTCTCAACGGCAATCGGGTGAGAGAGACACATTTAGCCGTCTAGCCCCATAGACTCCCATTCATTCTGCACTCGGGCGATCGCCCCCAGTGGAGCTCTGGTGGAACTACAACCACAACTCGGGACAATAGGACTTAATTGGGAGTGGCCAGGCTCTCCGTAGACGGGCTTTGGGATAGTTCACTCAAAAATTAAAATTAGCCCATGATTTACTCACCCTCAAGCCAAATATGACAAACATAGAGTTATGATGCAAGAAAGGCGTGTTGCTTGGAGACACCGAGCATCATGGGACTCACTATAACGTATATCTATCTTTTATTGTGCGACTGGCTTTAATGTGTTTCTCATTTCTGACTCCATGAGCGTTTCAGACGGCGCTCGGACCTTCACTAACTCATGTTCCACGTGTTTGTTTTTGTGTGTTTGGTCGTTGCTCACAGACGCCGGCTGTGAGATGGACAGGTGCTTTAGTTTGTGGTTAAGACCTCAACCACAGAGCATGCTAAACCGGTTAGCTGGTTTATCATGGTCGGGTCCCTCCGCTTGTTCTCTGATCTTAGATTTCATCATCATCTTCATCTTCACAGCCATCATAATCCCTCTTCATCTCTCTCTCTCTCGCATTGTACCGTGTGAAAGATCATGCTTCATCCCTCAGCCCTTTATCCTGTGATGCCCCACACATATAAACTCTGTTTGCTTGCTGTTTCTGCTGGTTTCTCCATCTCATATGTGACTGTGGCTCTTTAGGAGCGTGTGCAGAGGAGTTTCCCGCACCCGATCGAGAAATGGGCCATCGCAGACGCTCAGGCTGCTATAGAGAAGAGGAAGAGGAGGAACCCTTTAGCCCTGCCGGTGGATAAGATCCATCCGCTCCTGAAGGTAATTCAGCTGGAGTTTTAGTTACACTGTGCCTTTAAATTATTCATAAAGGGGCGGGGCCTGGTTGCGTTAGTTAGTAGTGACTGTGTTGGCCATTTTTTTTAAGACGTAATTGAATAGAAAATCAATAATTTACTAAATTGTAATTTAAGATTCAAAGTAAATTCAACAGTCACACGTGGAAGCAAATTTTCTGCGTCCTATCAAAATGACGTTTAACCCTGTAAAGCCTGAAATAATGGTCAGACAAATCTATTTTTTGACATGTAGACAAAATATAGTTAAAAAACCTAAAACGCAAAAAAAAAAAAAATGCGTATGTGTGTTTTGTTGACTATCAATCATATTACAGGTGAAACTCTGAAATATCGTGCAAAAGTTCATTTATTTCAGTAATTCAACTCAAAAGGTGAAACTAATATATTATATAGACTCATTACATGCAAAGTGAGATATTTCAAGCCTTTATTTGTTATAATTGTGATGATTATGGATTACTGCTTATGAAAACCCCAAAGTCAAAATTAGAATATTGTGAAAAGTTTTTCATAAGCTGTAAGCCATAATCATCTCAATTATTATCATCACAAAGGCTTGAAATATCTCACTTTGCATGTAATGAGTCTATATAATATATTAGTTTCACCTTTTAAGTTGATTTACTGAAATAAATGAACTTTTGCACCACATTCTAATTTTTCCAGTTTCACCTGTAGATATGAAGAGTTTGGTTCCAAAACACGATAAACGCCATTTCTAAAAAAAATTAGTTACTGCAAAAATCAGTATTGTATCTGGTTGGTATTGAAAAGTCAATGTTTAATTTGAAGTAAAATGCGATATCCGCCGTGTTATTCTGTCATGTTTTCTCCCTTTCTTTCCAAACCGCGACAAACTCCAGTCTCCCTTCTCTGCAGAATGCGATATATCCGCTCTCAACCAATCACAACGCACCATTCCACTCTCAACCAATCACAACGCACCATTCCACGCAATGTAAACAGTAACGGCAGCGCCTTAAATACACCCGGCTTCCTAGTTTTTCTTATCTATTTTGTACTTTTCGATCAACAAACAAACAAAAAAATGGATAATTTTGACGGCATTGATGAACCTGTGGTGGTTTCTGCGGTGGGTGAGAAACGTAAGGCATCGAAATCAAATCATTTACGTGAGGAGATTAAGAAGACGAGGCACTCGAGGCATGTTTTTAATCTTCTTTACAGTTCTTAATAAAAATATTATACTAATAAACTTACATTGTTGTGTATTTTCAACAGTTTCAATATGAAAAAAAAAACTTTTTTATTGATTCAATGGATTAATTGCATTTTGATTTTAAAAAAAAATGGATTTATTGCATTTTGGGGGGGGAAATAATCCGTTTTTACAATAAATCTTTGGAAAAAAAAACCTGGATTTAATTTTTTTTGTTATTATGACCTACAAATGCTATGTGAAAGTTTGAAACAGAAAATAATGGTTTTCATCTTTCCACTTTCTTGGTAAAGAAAACACGTTTTTACTCAAATTAATCTAAATGGATTTATTGCGTTTTGGAACCAAACTCTTCATATATAAACATAGAGTTGAGTTGTCCTGTAGATGGCGCTGTTACTCAACACAGTTCCTGTCAACATGCCCTTGTGTTTTACTGGCACCTGAAACAATCATTTATTCTCTTATATAATTTCTTACAGCGCTTTAGCATAAGTGAACACACCCATTTCTCTGATAATTTACTTTTCTGCCTTTTTTTCTATTATTAAAGCAGTTTACATTACAGTTAGACGATACCATCAATACAAAACACATAAAACAGAAAGGGTGTACATGTAATTATGTGAAGTGTGTGTGTAAAATTGTGTTGTTGAGTGTGTGTGTATCTATTATAAGTTTCCTAATATATTTGTAGAACAATTCTCATTATATATACAATTTTTATATATATATAGCAATAGTAATAATCAAAGATGTGATAAAAAAGAAAGGAATAAAAATAAGCTATCAGAGAAATGGTGAGGTTGTTGAGAGAAAATGAAAGAAAAGAAGAAAAAATGTAATTATTCAGTGCTTAGCTTAAGTGAACACACCCATGCTAAAGTCGTCTAAAAAGAGGGTTAAAAAATCATATTTTGGAAATGTATCTTAATGCCTTAATTGAAAAAATAAGGAGAAATCCAACCTTTAAGGACACCAATTTTTTTAGTGAATGAATAATGTATCGTAAATGAATAAATGTTCAGGGGTCATAAGTCAGGACACCCCTGTGTTAAACTCCCATAGAGGGGCAGATTTATATTTGTAAAGGCCAGTTATTTCATGATCCAGGACACTATGATCCTGATAAAGTTCCCTCGGCCTTTGGGATTAAAATATCCCACATCATCACACACCCTTCACCACACCTAGAGTCGGCATGGTTTTAGCTCAGTTAGCCTAATAGCTGATTTGATTAGCATTGAGAGACGATCTTATGGAAAGTTCCCCATGCCGACTCTAGGTGAAGGGTGTGTGATGATGTGCGGATGTTTAGTGTGTTTTACTGGCACCTGAAATAATCACTTATTCTCTTTTATAAAACGGTTAGTTCCAATCCTTGATTCTGATTGGTCAGTAGCTGTGTTTTATTCACGATGACCGCTTCACCCAACGGTTCTATGTATCACTACACAACACCCATAGAAACCACTCTTAGCAACGCAAACACATGTTTGATCCGAAGACTGTAGAATAACACGTTTGAGTCCTTTCCATGTAAAAGTCTTCTCTACTGACCGACTCACTCATTAAGACAGTGTTTGCCGCCATCTATTGGCAAAATAATGTATGTAACTTCTGTTGCTGTTACTGTCAGGGACTATTTTTTCCAGCGGAAGGAAGACTTTTAGTGATTTTACTTTATGAAAGTTGCATATTTTTCGGCTTTAATATTTGTATTGTTTGGTAACTGTTTTACAGCACAGCCTGTCGTACCTTATTGCTTACATATAATTCTCTTCAATAATTGCTCTGCTCAGGGGCGGAGCTAGACTCTCAGTACAGTGGGGGCGGAGCTTCATCATGGGGCCCTCTGCTACCAAGTCAATTAAAACCGTAAAAAAAAAAAGTAAAATATCTGATGAATGCATATGTAATAATGTGTCACTTGTTGAGCCAAGTAAGCTTATATGTTAAATAAAACACAAAGGCTATCTCGTTCTTTTCAGAGAACAGTCTGTTTTCTTTCGTTTTGAATTGTTCTGTAAAAGTACACATTTCGAGCTTTCTATAGATATATTTCTCAGGTGTGTGAGGCAAGTAGGCCTACTCTGTGTTTCGGTTCATTTATGACTCACAAGACGAGCTCCAGTTCACGCGCCGGCGCCTCTGTGTCGTGATTATCTATTGTCTGCTATAGCCTATTTACTTCTTATTTATTAAATCCAGGCAATTGGTTGATGAAACGTTGATTAAAATTAAGATACAATTAATACAAAACGAAATTCGCCTTAATGAATGGCTTTGTGCCTTATGTATGATGTCTCTGGGAAAGTTTTAAAGCAGTCTTTCAGTGCCGCTTTCAGAGCGCTCACGTCCGTAATGGGGAACTGTCTCGTAACATTGCTTTTCCCTCATAAATGCGAACACGAAAAATAAGACAAAATGAATATTTTGTTCTGTGGAGAGCCAGCCCTTCTTCATCCGGTGGGTATTGCTTTTTGTACTTTTGCCACCTAAAAGTTAACGTTTTTTTGTGTCACGTCCGTGTATTTCCCTCATATTAAATATAAAACGCATGTGTAGACTGATATTTTTCTAATCTCTGGAGTCTGGACTCCTTTATTAAAGTCATTTATTAAATGAAACAGAAGTTGAGATTGTCATTTTTTCTTTGTTGTGACGTATATCCGAGTGAAACGGCTTCTGAAATTAGAAAAAAATGTAGGGCGGGGCTTGATTTCGTCTTGATTGGATCGTTGGAGGTTGGGCGTTGCAAACAAAATGGAGGCAGATTTGAATGTATCTTCTCTGAGAGGCGGTGCACCGATAGCCGCACCCTTTCGCCATTGCACGTGACCGAAAGAGAAGAGAGGTCGTGTCGAGGGGGGAGGGAAGGGTAATGTATTTGATTAAAGATCATAAGGGTACATGAATTTTTTTTAAAAATAATGAAGTGCACAGATAAATCATTTATAATAAACACTACAATATTACATATAAAAAGAAGATTTGTCAAATTTGATTTCATGCCGACTTTAAGGAGGATAAACAGACGTTTCAATATATTTAATGTTGGTTATTCAATATATTGGTATTAAATTTTCTGAGAATTTACATTTAAAGTTTTTTTTTACCTCACGTCACATCCATAACGCTGGAATTGCCCAATTTTAAAGAAATTATCCTCGACTAGTGTTGTGGTGTAGGTCTACGTATTTTATTATGTTAACTTCAAATAATAGCCTACTAATAGTAATTTAAAGATTTGGTAGCATTGGATCTGGACGGGAAGGATAACGCTGGGAGTTGGAGTGTGTGGCGATTCTGCCTTCTCACACACATTTCGGTTTCATATCGCATATCAGCCATCATTTCTACTAAAGAAAATGACAAAAAATAGTAACGCACAGTAATTTGGATCAGTAATTTTAATCTGATTACTGGTTTGGAAATAGTAACGCGTTATTACTCGTTACTGAAAAAAGTTACCGGCATCACTGCTGGCGAGGGCCCCGTTCCTGTCCAGTGACGCAAGATCGGCGGCGTTTGAGGGGCCCCTTATTGGCACGGGGCCCTGGGGCGGCCGCACCCACGCTATCTCCGCTACTGGCTCTGCTCTTTTGTGTTCGTGTGTCCATTAAGCATGAGTGATTGAGCTGATCGTGTGACCGTGGTCTCTCCTGCAGGAGGTTCTGGGGTATAAGATCGACCACCAGGTGTCCGTGTACATCGTGGCGGTGCTGGAGTACATCTCTGCCGACATACTGAAGCTGGCGGGGAACTACGTGCGAAACATCCGCCATTATGAGATCTCGCAGCAGGACATCACCGTGGCCATGTGTGCGGATAAGGTATGACATCACCGAACACCAGCTCTGTCATCGTTAACACACTCGGTTCAAACATCTGTCAAATTAAATCAAAGAAAATGAAAAATGTTGCATTGGCAATAAACCAAAATGAGTTAAAACACTAACATTTTTAACTGGAAATAAACTAAAACTTAAAATAAAAATAAATTAAACCTTAATTGCAAAACTAATTTTTTTTTATTATAAAATGACAAAAGCACACAACGAAATGACTCAAACTTAACTAAAATTAAAAAAAATTAAACTAAAAACATACAAATAAAGGCTAATCCAAAAATGTTAATAACACTGGGCCTAAAAAAATCTAAAAATCATCAATTTGTCTTATAAAAAAAGTATGAAATGAAATAAATAATTATAAAAAATATTTTAAATATGATAAAAACAAATTCTGTGCTTGTTGGTAGGGCAGCAATTTTGTGATTATATATCAATATGACTATAAAATAATAATTAGTAGTAGTCGTAGTATTATTACTAAATAAAAGTATAAGACATTTTACTGATATATATTTTATTTTACTGTGAAATATAACAATAGAAAACTAATATAATAATTTTACATTGTGTTGTTTTATTGTGTTGTACACAGCATGTTTTATTTTACATTACAACTGTAAAATTACAATACTTATATTTAATATCATATATATAATATTAAATATAATACATATTTTTTACATCTGTAAAAGTACAATACTAAATATAATAAATATTACATATATATGAATAAATATCAATTTATATATATATATAATATATATAAATTTCTCCATTTTCAATAATAATTAAATAATTTTACATTGCAACTGTAAAATTATAATACCTATATTTAATATCAATATATAATATTATATATATATACATACACGTTTGAAAAATGAAAAGGAGAAAAAATCAAGAAATTAAATATTTCAATATATATATATATATGCTTGCGTGAAAATAAACAGCGATTCGCTCTGAAACACATGCATGTATTTAATTAAATCGCATAAATTGCACTAAGTCATAAATCAGCATTTCGGTTTTATTTTATTTTATTTTTTGTATTAACCGTGCAGCTCTAATTGAACACATCAAACGTCAACATTCAAGCGAATAATCTCCACCCAGCACTTGCTCAAGCCCCGCCCCTGTTACTCAAGCTCCGCCCCTGTTACTCAAGCCCCGCCCCTGTTGCTCTGGTTGCAGGTGCTGATGGACATGTTCCATCAGGTGGAGGAGGACATCAGTGTGTTCCCTCTGATGGACGAAGAGCCGTCGGCATCGGAGGAGCAGATGTACTATGATCTGGTGAAGGCCTTCATGGCCGAGGTACGGCAGTATCTGAGGGACCTCAACCTCATCATCAAGGTGTTCCGCGAGCCCTTCAACTCCAACAACATGCTGTTCTCCTCTCACGTGAGTCTTCCTCTTCATCCTCACACTCATCTTCCTCATCCTCACACTCCTCGTCATCCTCACACTCCTCACACACTCCTCATCATCCTCACACTCCTCTTCATCCTCACACTCCTCACACACTACTCATCATCCTCACACTCCTCTTCATCCTCACACTCCTCACACACTCCTCACACTCCTCATCATCCTCACACTCCTCACACACTTCTCATCATCCTCACACTCCTCATCATCCTCACACTCCTCGCACACTCCTCACACACTCCTCTTCATCCTCACACTCCTCACACACTCCTCTTCATCCTCACACTCCTCACACACTCCTCTTCATCCTCACACTCCTCACACACTCCTCTTCATCCTCACACTCCTCACACACTCCTCTTCATCCTCACACTCCTCACACACTCCTCTTCATCCTCACACTCCTCACACACTCTTCATCCTCACACTCCTCACACACTCCTCTTCATCCTCACACTCCTCACACACTCCTCTTCATTCCTCACACTCCTCTTCCTCATCCTCACAGCTGGGATTCACCCGTGCGTGTCTGCTTGTATATATTGCATAAGTGGCAAGAGGAGTGGAACACGTGCAATAATAATAAGCTATATGAAATTCATCCGGACATTTCAAACAGACTTTTAATCACTCTTAAAGCTAGATGTGATCCAGTGGGGTTAGGCTTAGGGGTCGTACAGGTCACACACGTTTGACACTTCTGCTAAAGATGAAGACCCAACTCTATGCATGTGTAGTAAGACTCCCCTCTCTGTTAAACACATGTTATTGGACTGTCCTGGGTTTAATACAGGTAGAATGCTCTTTTATGCAGTTATTTAAAAAAAAAAAAAAAAGTATAATATGACTTATGTTTGTTTTTCTCTCTCTCTCTCTCTCTCTCTCTCTGCAGGACGTCGAGAACATCTTCAGTCGTATCGTGGACATCCATGAGGTGACGGTGAAGCTGCTCGGGTTAATCGAGGATACGGTGGAGATGACCGATGAGACGAGCCCTCATCCGCTGGTCGGCAGCTGTTTCGAAGACCTTGCTGAGGTGAGATAGACATAGATATATACACACACACACGTTTAAATTATTTATAATCATATATAATAATATGATGGTTTTAATTATTTTTGGTAAAGTGCAATGGCTACATTCAATGAAAATCAATTAAATATATATTTTTTTCAAACAAACTGAAAATTTAATTAGTACAATTTAAAAAAAAAATACTATTATAATTTATAATTAATTTTGATATTTTATTTAAAATAATGTCAGTAATAAATGAATTCATTTGTATTTAGAAATAAATATATATTTTTTAATAAATGTAATTAATAATGATAATAATTTAAGGAATTATTTCTTAAATAATACTACTAAAAATAATATTTAATGTAAATGATTTAATGTAATTATATATAATATATTTAATTTAACTACTGTATATTATAATTATATATAATGTATGTATATATACGTGTGTGTGTGTGTGTGTATATATATACAGGTCCTTCTCAAAAAAATAGCATATTGTGATAAAGTTCATTATTTTCCATAATGTAATGATAAAAATTTAACTTTCATATATTTTAGATTCATTGCACACCAACTGAAATATTTCAGGTCTTTTATTGTTTTAATACTGATGATTTTGGCATACAGCTCATGAAAACCCAAAATTCCTGTCTCAAAAAATTAGCATATTTCATCCGACCAATAAAAGAAGTGTTTTTAATACAAAAAAAAAGTCAACCTTCAAATAATTATGTTCAGTTATGCACTCAATAGTCAATACTTGGTCGGGAATCCTTTTGCAGAAATGACTGCTTCAATGCGGCGTGGCATGGAGGCAATCAGCCTGTGGCACTGCTGAGGTGTTATGGAGGCCCAGGATGCTTCGATAGCGGCCTTAAGCTCATCCAGAGTGTTGGGTCTTGCGTCTCTCAACTTTCTCTTCACAACATCTCACAGATTCTCTATGGGGTTCAGGTCAGGAGAGCTGGCAGGCCAATCGAGCACAGTAATACCATGGTCAGTAAACCATTTACCAGTGGTTTTGGCACTGTGAGCAGGTGCCAGGTCGTGCTGAAAAATGAAATCTTCATCTCCATAAAGCTTTTCAGCAGATGGAAGCATGAAGTGCTCCAAAATCTCCTGATAGCTAGCTGCATTGACCCTGCCCTTGATAAAACACAGTGCACCAACACCAGCAGCTGACATGGCACCCCAGACCATCACTGACTGTGGGTACTTGACACTGGACTTCAGGCATTTTGGCATTTCCTTTTCCCCAGTCTTCCTCCAGACTCTGGCACCTTGATTTCCGAATGACATGCAAAACTGAGCAACAGTCCAGTGCTGCTTCTCTGTAGCCCAGGTCAGGCGCTTCTGCCGCTGTTTCTGGTTCAAAAGTGGCTTGACCTGGGGAATGCGGCACCTGTAGCCCATGTCCTGCACACGCCTGTGCACGGTGGCTCTGGATGTTTCTACTCCAGACTCAGTCCACTGCTTCCGCAGGTCCCCCAAGCTCTGGAATCGGTCCTTCTCCACAATCTTCCTCAGGGTCCGGTCACCTCTTCTCCTTGTGCAGCGTTTTTTGCCACACTTTTTCCTTCCCACAGACTTCCCACTGAGGTGCCTTGATACAGCACTCTGGGAACAGCCTATTTGTTCAGAAATTTCTTTCTGTGTCTTACCCCTCTTACTTGAGGGTGTCAATGATGGCCTTCTGGACAGCAGTCAGGTCGGCAGTCTTACCCATGATTGCGGTTTTGAGTAATGAAACAGGCTGGGAGTTTTTAAAAGCCTCAGGAATCTTTTGCAGGTGTTTAGAGTTAATTAGTTGATTCAGATGATTAGGTTAATAGCTCGTTTAGAGACCCTTTTTTTATGATATGCTAATTTTTTGAGACAGGAATTTTGGGTTTTCATGAGCTGAATGCCAAAATCATCAGTATAAAACAATAAAAGACCTGAAATATTTCAGTTGGTGTGCAATGAATCTAAAATATATGAAAGTTTAATTTTTATCATTACATTATGGAAAATAATGAACTTTATCACAATATGCAAATTTTTTGAGAAGGACCTGTGTATATATATATATAAATTAATTTCTTTGTATATTAATTTCTAAAACTTAATAAATAATAAAAAATAGTTAATTAAGTTTAATAATAACAATAATGTAATTAATAGTCATATTAATAATAATACTATATTTTAATATTTTTTAATTTATAATAAATTGTATTTAAAAAATAAAATAAAACTAGTAATAACAGTAATAATTTAATTTAAAATATATATATAATTTACAATAAATATTTTTTTTAAATTTAATTAATAATAGTAAGTTTCATTTGTTTATTTGTATATATATTTCATGTATTTAAAATAAAAAAAATTGAAGTAACTTTTATGTAAGATTTGATAATTGAATGTTGCATTTTGTGAGAACGGCACCGATACGATCCTCCCAGAACACACTGACGTCCACACTTCACAGCGACTGACCCCGCGGCCTTTCAAACACACACACACTCGTGCCGTAACAATACAGGTCACGGCGGGCTGCGCTGCGGGTCATGTATTAACTCTCGGGTGTTGGCCATTTTCAGGAGCTGGCCTTCGACCCCTACGAGACGTACGCACAGGACATCCTTCGCACCGGCTTCCACGAACACTTCCTCAGTCAGCTTTACAAACCCGGAGCCGCCATTTACCTGCAGGTCAGGAACACACACAACACTGCACAGGGTTTAGTTTAGATTAGTGTCCACAAGTGGAAATGTGTCTTTGGCTTCACTGTACACCACACACAAGGACACCAACACAACATAACAATACACATAAAAAGTCAAAGTAATACAATAACATTCGCATGTACATAAGCATCCACCCCATACTCATATTCATATCTTCTCAACATTTAAAATTCGAATGGCAGTTTGCACAAATGTAAACCTGGACCACAAAAACAGTCACATGGGTCAATTTTTTTTTAATTGAGATTTATATTTATATTAGATTTAAATAAACTTTCAATTGATGTATGGTTTGTTATGATAGGACAATATTTGGCTGAGATATGACTATTTGAATATCTGGAATGGATGAGGATGCAAAAAAATCAAAACATTGAGAAAAACGCCTCTAAAGTTGTGCATTTATGTTGGCGATTGTGCTGCATTCACTCACAAAAATAAATGTTTTATATATTTACGGTAGGAAATTTACAAAATATCATCCTGGAACATGATCTTTACTTAATAGCCTAATGATTTTTGGCATAAAAGAAAAAGTGATAATTTTGAGCCGTACAATGTATTGATGGCTATTGCCACAGATACACCCGTGCGACTCGAGCCTGGTTTTGTGATCCAGGGTCACATATGACATCTGGTACACATTTTTACTCACCCGAGGTTGTCTAAACCGTCTCCTTGATGGGAACAACTGAAATTCAGAATGTAAGGGATGAGAAGAATCCTCTAGGATAACCTATGCTTTTTGTTTATCTT
Organism: Rhinichthys klamathensis goyatoka; assembly: GCF_029890125.1. Classification (NCBI taxonomy): domain Eukaryota; kingdom Metazoa; phylum Chordata; class Actinopteri; order Cypriniformes; family Leuciscidae; genus Rhinichthys; species Rhinichthys klamathensis. The sequence goes on from NW_026607169.1 coordinate 62,405, forward strand.
TTAATAAATATACAAAGACAACTGAATGAGATACATTTATTAAAAGTTAAACAAAAGGCATTGGTGAAACCATTTCAGCTGTGAATAAAGACAGCGCATGTCCAAAACAATGTCTAAAAGCTGCTATGTGACAAGCTAAAAAACCCAGAAATAAGTTTTTATAAGCTGTCGACCCCAAAAAACGAGCGTTTAAGGACACAAAAGTGGATAGAGGCAATTGAGACAGAGCCCAATGTGTCATATAACCCTTGGTTGGGGGCCTTAAGCACATAAAAAGCTCGCAAATTCATCTAAAAGCGCCAAATTTGGCACAGATGTAGCTCAGGGCATACCAAAATGATTTAGCTAGGGCGCTGGAGCCAAGATGGCGGCCAAATCCAATATGGCCACTGCCCGAAAACGGTTCCGGCTATAACTTTTGAACCACATGAGTTACAAATACAAACTTGATATGTTTTTCAGCTTAATGGATCATTGGAAACACACAGGAATGTTTATATTTATGACCCAGTATATCTGGACCCCTTGATCCTCCAATTCCAATATGGCCGCTGTCCAAAAAATCAGTTTGGGCTGTAGTATGGGGCCCTACACCCCATTGTTATAAACATTCCTATGTGTTTCCAATGATCAATTAAGCTGAAAAAGATATCAAGTTTGTATTTGTAACTCATGTGGTTCAAAAATTATAGCCGGAACCCTTTTCGGGCAGCGGCCATATTGGATTTGGCCGCCATCTTGGCGCCGGCGCCCTAGCTAAATCATTTCGGTATGACCTGAGCTACATCTGTGCCAAAATTGGCGCTTTTAGATGAATTTACACGAAAATGTGCTTAAGGCCCCCAACTGAGAACTAACGTTACGCCCACTGGAGGCGACAGCGTAGCTTAGCTTAGCTTACAGAAATATAATATATAAAACTGACATTTGGATATTTGACTTAAGTTACCAGTGACTAAATGTTTACTGCACACGTAGGGTATTTTCAGTGCATACGTGTGTCAGGATCCCACAATTTACCCTTTCATTACAGCTGATGCTTCACGTCTTATTGCATGTATCCACTTTTGTGTCCTTAAACGCTCGTTTTTTGGGGTCGGCAGCTTATAAAAACATATTTCTGTGTTTTCTAGCTTGTTTGCTGTCACATAGCAGCTTTTAGACATTTAGTTTTTTTGTTATAAGTCAATATAACAATGATTTCACGCAATACAAACTCAATCTTTGTGTTTTCAGTCTATCTGTGAAGGGTTCAAAGAAGCGGTACAGTATGTTTTACCACGGTTACTCCTGACGCCCGTCTACCACTGTCTTCATTACTTTGAGATTTTAAAGGTGAGTGTCATTTCCCACAATGCACCATTTACTGATTTCTGCATTACTTTGAAACCAAATGGACATGCAAAAATAACTCCAAAAAGTCTCCAAATGTACGGAAGCCCTCAGCGGACATAGGAAAAATAAAAGCTAAAGCCTCGTTCTTTACAATACACTCTATTTAAAGAAACTATTTTAGAATTTCTAAATTTCAAACACTACTCTGAAATGCAGGGTTTCCTTGTGAGTTGATGAAAAGCTAATAGTTAAATAATAAAAATAAATAATTTTTAAGTAAAAACTAGAGATGCACTGATGTATCGTCCAATAATCGGTATCGGCCGAATAAAGCTATTATTTTTTTTAAAAGCCGATGATCAGTGCCGATTATACAGGTGAAACTCGAAAAATGAGAATATGGTGCAAAAGTTCATTTATTTCAGTAATTCAACTTAAAAGGTGAAACTAATATATTATATAGACTCATTACATGCGAAGTGAGATATTTCAAGCCTTTATTTGTTATAATTGTGATGATTATGGCTTACAGATATGAAAACCTTTTCACAATATTCTAATTTTGACTTTGGGGTTTTCATAAGCTGTAATCCATAATCATCACAATTATAACAAATAAAGGCTTGAAATATCTCACTTTGCATGTAATGAGTCTATATAATATATTAGTTTCACCTTTTAAGTTGAATTACTGAAATAAATGAACTTTTGCACCATATTCAAATTTTTCTAGTTTCACCTGTATCCTGTCAATCAAAAGGGGTGGGAAAACGTGTCAGATTGCAACTCATACTGTGTGTGAAGCAAATCTCTCTTGTGTTGAATTTTTGGGAAAGTTAAATCCACATTAATGCTTTAACAGTTAAAAAATAGTGGTGTTAATGCAGTTTATTTGACCCTATAAATCACCCGTAGTTCAAGCGAGGGTTGCCAGATCTACGGCTTTCCTTCATCAAACATTATGTGTATCGCCTCCCGTCCAATAATGGCAAAGAGCTCTGTGTGCTCGGTTACTTCTGATGAGAAACAAAGGCCTCGTTTACACTGCCCGTGAAATGTGACCCAATACTGATGTGACACAGATCGGATGTGTTCTATGACTGTGTAAACCGGAAAAAAAACCGCATACATTCGGATATTTCGAGATCGGGCCTCGTTCATATGTGGAAATAAATCAGATATGTGCCAATGTCAATGTGACTGTCATGTAAACAGGCAGATCGGGTTTTCTGAGGTTTAATGATGAGAGAAACCCCGACTCAGGACGGATGGTGTCGTTGTAGGAGAGGAATGGACACACGTTGACACAACATATCAAAGGTTGGCTTGCTCATCCTAAAATTTCGGATCCACTGCTCCTCGTTAGAGCCCGCCACGATCTCATGAAAGTGCGTATCTATAGCTAACGACTTTATTCAACTATTCGTTTTCTTCTATGTGGGCCTCGAGTGAGTTCACGTCAGAACGAAGGCTCACTATTGGCCAGCATCACACACATGACCAGCGTCGGCCAATAGTGAGCCTTCGCTCTGACGTGACCTCACTCGAGGCCCACATAGAAGAAAACGAATAGTTGAATAAAGTCGTTATTTTTGTTTGTTTTTTTGCGCACAGAAAGTATTCTCGTCGCTTGATAATCTTAAGGTTGAGCCGCTGTAGTCACTCGGACTATTTTAACGACGTCTTTAATAACTTTCTGGGCCGGCAAGTTTCAATAACAATAGAAGCCTATGGAGGAGTGAGACAGCTCTCAGATTTAATCATAAATATCTTCATTTGTGAACGAAGATGAACGAAAGTCTTACGGGGTTGAACAACATGAGGGAGAGTCATTACTCACAGAGTTTACATCTTTTGGTGCACTATCCCTTTAAGAAAAATCAAACTATCGGTATCGGCGGATATCATTCTGAATAATCAGTGCATCTCTAGTAAAAACGATCAGAATAAGATCCTTGTGAAAGTTATTAAAGTAAATATGTTCTCCCGAAGGGGTTTGTCGCTGTTGTAATATGGATGATTGTGTTTTATTATGATATTATATATTGTCGAGATATTTGCGTGGGTCGGATCAGTAATTCTCCCCAGAGTCACACGGATCTGAACATGTGCCTTCAGAGAGCTTTACCGCCAGCGTTCCCAGCGTTCCCTAAGCTGCTTTCCTGGATTCTTACGGGGGATTTATGGAGCAGAAATGAGCAAATCTCTGGCTGTAACACGACACAAACCTCTCTTTCATTCTGAAGCAGCTGAAATGAGAAATGTCTGTTTGCACACATGACCTGATGAGATGAACGCAGTGTTGTCGAGGTCCTGCTGGACGACATCATCACAGACACACACACACAGTTTCGTTTCCTTACTGACCACACAGACGTTTGAAGTTATTTCAAGGGTATATTTAAGTTAATGTGGATTTTTGGTTATTTTTTAAATAATTCATCAATGTGTAATTCGCATGTTCTTTTTAACATGATTTATTTACTTTTATTTTATATATTTAATTGCATTACAGGATTTAATTAATGTTTTAATTTGTTTGGTAAATTGTGTATTATTTTACTTGCAGTTGTATAATTTAATATGTTTTTAGTAAGTGCTTTATTTTGATTGTTCGTATTTTTAAAATATTTATTTTAATTTTCCATTTTCATGATTTAGTCCATTTTTAGTAAGCGTTTTATTTTGATTTGCTTTTTTTAATTTTAAATTTTACATTATATTTAATTTTAATTTTATTTTAATTTGCTTTTATTTTACAATTCTTTTTTTATTTTATATTTGAATGCTTACATTCATTGTAAGTTAGTGTATTTTTTATTTGCTTTTATCTAAAATTATTTATTTTTAATTTGACATTTTTATTATTACATTTTTTGCACGTTTTTTATTTTTTATTTTTATTATTATTACTTTTTATATTTATTTATTTAATTAACCTCTAGTAAGTAGTTTATTTGCATTTTTTTTTGTACTTTTAAAAATAATATATCATAATTTATTTAGACTCTTTTATGATTTAATTAATTATTGGCGTTCCTTTAACTCACGAACCCCTATTTTTGAGAAACACTGGCTTAAAGCATCATTAAAATAGTCAAAATCATGTACACACACGACCCATGAACCCGTACCGCCGTCTCACTGTGTGTCACTGTGTCCTCGACAGCAACTGGAGGAGAAGAGTGAGGATGAGGAGGATAAAGAGTGTTTGAAACAGGCCATCACAGCCTTACTGAACCTGCAGAGCAGCATGGAGCGCATCTGTTCCAAGAGCCTCGCCAAGAGACGCCTCAGGTACACACACACACACACACAGAGACAAACACTCACACACTCACACATACACACACACACACACACACACACACACACACACACACACACACACACAGACAGACACTCACACATATACACACACACACACACACACACACAGTCACACACACACACACACACACACACACACACACACACACTCTCACACATACACACACACACACACACACACACACACACACATACAGACACTCACACATACACACACAAACACAGATACTCACACAAACACACTCACACAGATACTCACACAAACACACTCACACAGACACATAATCTCACAGTACACATTCTCACTCACACACACACACACACTCACACATACACACACACACACACACACACACAGATACTCACACAAACACACACACACACAGATACTCACACAAACACACACTCACACAGACACATAATCTCACACACATACACACACTCACTCATGCACACACACACACACACACACACTTAGACTGACACACACTCTTACGCACATATACATACACACTCACACACATACTTACATGCACTCACACACACATGTACTCACGCACACACACTCACGCACACACACTTTTAGACTACACACACACTAACACACTCTCACGCACACATACATACACACTCACACACATACTTACACACATGCACTCACACACACACACATGCACTCACATACACACACTCAATCACGCACACACACACACACACACACACTTAGACTGACACACACACTAACACACTCTCACTCACATATACACTCACTTGCTCACACACACACACACACACACACACACACACACACACACACACACACACACACACACACACAGAAACACTCACTCTCTCTATCACACACACACACACACACACACACTCTCTCTCTCACACACACACACACACTCATAGACACACATTCACACACACACAAACTCACAGACACATACACTCACTCTCTCACTCACACACACACTCACTCTCTCTCCAACTCTCTCACTCACTCTCTCTCTCACACACACACACACACACTGGTCTCCACCCATCAGCCCCTCGTGTGTTTCCCTCTGACCCTGAAATAGCCGGTGATCGTGACGAGGGAGTGTGTGTGTGTGTGTGTGTTGCGTCAGGGTTTGGGCGGCTCTGCTATTGTTGTTCTCAGAGAGAGAGAATGAGGAGGAAAGCGGCCCTTCATCTGCTGAAGGACTCGGGAGTCATGAGGATCTGACGTGTTCATGTCCCGTTGAGCGTGTTTTAGCGGTTTTATGCGTTCGCGTATGTGGAAAGGATGGCGGCTCTTACGGTACGTGTGTTTTTGGAGAGATAAACGCTCTTGCTGTTCAATTGAAGAAAGAATCGATCGACTACATCGTGATTGAGCTTCAGTCGCCATCATCATCATCATCATCATCATCATCATCATCATCTGAGATGTTTCATGTTGTTGGAAAGTTGGGTAACTCGTTACAGTAAGGTTTCATTAGTTACATGAACTAACAATTATAAACACTTCAAAAGCATTTATTAATCTTAGTTATTGTTAATCTCAACATTTACTAATGCATTATTGAAATCAAATGTTGTTTCTGTTAATATTATTTAATGGACCTGAGCTAACAAATTAGCAGTTGTACTAACGTTAACACAGATTAATAAATACTGTAACAAATGTGTTGCTCATTGTTAGTTAACTAATGGGACCTAATGTTAAGTGTTGCTAAAGTTTATATTAATTAAGCTGAATTGTACAATAAGGTCCTGTGAGTTAATGTCAGTTAATCCATTAACAATGAGTAATATCTTTTGTTACAGGTTTTATTAGTCTTTGTTTATGTTAGTTAATAAAAAAAACAGTTTGTTAGCTCAGGTTCATTCAATAACTTTTGATTTCAGTAATGTATTAGTCAATTAAGATTTAACTAAGATTAATCTAAAACTAAAGATTAAGTTATTTTTCATTGTTAGTTCATGGTAACCTTCATATGAAGTGAGACCGAAGATTTTTCCGACGATAACTTTAGTTTGAAAGTCGAGTGATTTCAGTGTGAACAAGCTCTTCGTTTTACAGACTTTAAAACGTCTGAATGTGTTTAATTGCTGAAGTGTGTGGAAGGACAATAATGCTAAAGATATGGTTCTAAAAATCACTCTAAATGTAAAACAATAGCAGAGTCGACATCACAATTATAAAGATGTCATTGGAATCTCATGATAGAGCTGATGAACGATAAAAACACAGACAGCCAATAAGAATCCATCCTGATTCAAGCATTTAAAGGTGCAGTAAGCAATTTCTGAGAAACTGTTGATATTTGAAATCACCAAAACAAACACGGCCCTACCCAACAGGACCACACCCCTAACTTTATAGCCCCGCCCCAAATTCACAAACATGCTATGCAACACAGGCTCCTCCCCCATCATAATGGACACGCCCCTTACTGCTGATTGGGTGTAAGTGTGTTTTGGTGCTCGGTCTAGCATGTCTCAGAAATCACTTACTGCACCTTTAAATGCTCGACCTTTATAAAGCAGGATGGATTCTGATTGGCTGTCAGTGTATTTATCCGTTTTATTTTTATCGTTTTACGATTTCTGAGAAACTCTATTGATATTTGAAATCACTAAAACAAACACGGCCCTACCCAACAGGACCACACCCCTAACTTTATAGCCCCGCCCCAAATTCACAAACATGCTATGCAACACAGGCTCCTCCCCCATCATAGTGGACACGCCCCTTACTGCTGATTGGATGTAAGTGTGTTTTGGTGCTCGGTCTAGCGTTTTTTTTAGAAATCACTTACTATACCTTTAAATGCTCGACCTTTATAAAGCAGGATGGATTCTGATTGGCTGTCAGTGTTTTTATCCGTTTTATTTTTATCGTTTTACGATTTCTGAGAAACTCTATTGATATTTGAAATCACTAAAACAAACACGGCCCTACCCAACAGGACCACACCCCTAACTTTATAGCCCCGCCCCAAATTCACAAACATGCTATGCAACACAGGCTCCTCCCCCATCATAGTGGACACGCCCCTTACTGCTAATTGGCTGTAAGTGTGTTTTGGTGCTCGGTCTAGCGTTTCTCAGAAATCACTTACTGCACCTTTAAATGCTCAACCTTTATAAAGCAGGATGGATTCTGATTGGCTGTCAGTGTTTTTATCTGGGTTTTTTATCGTTTTACGATTTCTGAGAAACTTGATATTTGAAATCACTAAAACAAACACGCCCCTACCCAACAGGACCACACCTCTAACTTTATAGCCCCGCCCCAAATTCACAAACACGCTATGCAACACAGGCTCTTCCCCCCTAATGAGTGGACACACCCCTTACCGCTGATTGGCTATAAGTGTGTTTTGTTGCTCGGTCTGTTCCACTCCCAGCGTTTCTCAGAAATTGCTCACTGCACCTTTAAATCTACAGACGACAAAACTAGAATAAACAACGCTGTCATCCTCAGGTGTGGACGCTGATATAGTTATAATTATCGTTCTTGGTGTGAACAGGCCGTAAAAGTGCAGTGTCGCTCGTCCGCAGTGTGTGGCGCTCTTCAGTGAGAGAGAGAGAGTCTGCCGTCTCAACACTCCTTCATCTGCTCTGACGTGACGCGCGTTTGCTCGCGTCTTCACAAAAACATTCAGAAGTAAGATGCTCTTCACTCTATAGAGAGTCTTTCACTAGTCCCTCCATCTTCAACTCATTCACTCCCTCCATCCTGTGATTCGTAACACCCGAAAATATGAAAATCAGACTCCCATAAGAACGTCTTCTGGTAGAACAGTCAATCTGATGGTGTAGAAGTGTGTCTCTTTCAGGTCCTGGAGGGCTGTTCATCTTAAAGAGGACCTATTATTACTATTCAAAGTCTTGATGTTGTTTTTAGGCTCTACTAGAACTTGAATGTTGATTATTTTCCTCATATTCTCCATTGTTGCGGCTCCTCTCTTCCCAGTCTGTCAGTAACGCTCTGTTTACTTCCTGTCTCTATGAAGCCCCTCCTTCTGAAAAGCACACTGTGCTCTGATTGGTCGGCTGGAGCAGTGTGCTGTGATTGGTCGAGCGCTTCGAGTGTGTTTGGGAAATGTCCCGCCCCTTTCCATAACCGCCAGTTTAACACACTACTGACTAACTCAACCAGGCCCCGCCCCTTTATTCTGCGTATGAATTATTATAATGAGGAATATTGTGACGTGTTCGTTCCCGGAAGAAACTCAAGACTACAATGGAGGCGTTTCAGGAGTTCAGGAACACTGACTCTGATATAGAGGAGAACTCCCTCTGGAAGCTGATTGGACATTTAAATCTTGTTATTTAGATGTTGATGGTCACGAGGAACTCTAGGACTTGGTTTGGTCCTCACTGGTGTCGTGTAGAGCTGATTTATTTCCCTTCCCTACTGTTTACGTCAGCTTTAGTGTGATATTTTAATGTCTTTCATTACATTCTCCTTATTTAAGTATCGACACTTTCACGAATTGATTTGATTTGATTCACAAACTCTGATTGATTGATTGAAAAATCTCTCTGAACTAAAGCTGTAAACTGAACCCTGTCGGTCGGTACATTACTATAATATTAATGTATTCAAACATTCTTTCAATAATAAAGAGCAGGTTAAGTAACATAATTATTATGTAATACAATACTCCTCTCTAGAGTTATTTTTCTAGCTAACTATCAAGTTTGTGGGATTTTCTTTTGTTTCTTGCAGTTTTACTCTGAACAATTACTTTAAACATGATTGATTTCAGTAAGTCGTTCTGTATCTTTCAACATTCCTTCTGATGTTTATTGATGCTGTAACTAGTAGTAAAGAGGAAGAGATGATCGGTTCATCTGTCGGCACACATCAAAGAGCGTCAAAACCATATTTACTGTTGAAATTTTGTCATAAAACTGACTGGATTTGAAAGCCGAGACTTTGTTTAATATCATAAAAAGCACTGTGATTATTGGGTGGTGCAAATAATGTTTTTGTTCACACATCAACTGAAACACCCAGACTAATCGATATCGAGATCAACAAAATGAAAATCAGTTGAAGTCGATTAATCAATACTGTGATTTGGTATCAACATTGTGTCCGCGTTGTTCTATCACCCAGCGAGTCGGCGTGCCGCTTCTACAGTCAGCAGATGAAGGGCAAACATCTAGCCATCAAGAAGATGAATGAGATCCAGAGGAACATCGACGGCTGGGAGGGCAAAGACATCGGCCAGTGCTGCAATGAGTTCATCATGGAGGGGACGCTCACACGGGTGGGCGCCAAACACGAGCGCCACATATTCCTGTTCGACGGGCTGATGATCTGCTGCAAGTCCAACCACGGCCAGCCTCGTCTACCGGGAGCCAGCGTGGCCGAGTACCGTCTGAAGGAGAAGTTCTTCATGAGGAAGGTGGGTACTGATATAAGTTTGAGGCACTAATGTGGTTAATATGTGCTTTATTAGTACTCAGCCAATATCATAGTTTTATGCATGCTAATAAGCAACTAGTGAATAGTGAGAATTGGACACTTAACTAAAGGTTTACCAAACATTTTATATTTTATACAAAATGTATATTTTGCCAAATAATTTGCACTGTAAAATCAAAGCCAAATGTATAAGCATATTGTGTTCCAAATTTGAAGTTGATATCACAAAAATTGAGGTTCCTGTGAGATTTTGTGTTGGCGCTGTACCAAAACTAGCCACCGGGTGACGTCCACATTCCATTAAAATTTTATTGTGCATTCACTTTTCATAATTTAATAAATTTCTGTCAGTTTTCTGTCACATTTCTGTTTGTTGTTCTGTTTGGCCGATACGTATCGGAAGCAGACTTTTATTTTGACAGCGTCTGAGTGCCTGAGAGTTTTTCTGTTTGGCCAATGTGCCAAAAGAAGACTTTTATTTTGACAGCGTCTGAGTGCCTGAGAGTTTTTCTGTTTGGCCAATATGTGCCAAAAGAAGACTTTTATTTTGACAGCGTCTGAGTGCCTGAGAGTTTCTGTTTGGCCAATGTGCCAAAAGAAGACTTTTATTTTGACAATTGTCGGAAGTAGACTTTTATTTTGACAATAGTCGGAAGTAGACTTTTATTTTGACAGCGTCTGAGCTCAGATGCACAGGAGCTGCCATTCTCAGTCTTCATTAGTTTACCCTTGTTGTTTAACAGTTCTATCTAAAAGATTGGACAGAATATTCGACAAACTGATGAAGAAAGTGAACAATATGAAAAAAATTGCTTTTGCCTTTCTATTATTAGTAATAGAAAACCAAACGCTAAAATAATTTTTTATATTCATCCTGTGAAAACCGTTTTGAAAATGGACATTGCATTACCATGGAAACGCTAATATAAAACCTTTTTGCAGGCTCCTCCCCCTAGTGGTCGGTGTCATGTTTCATATTACTAAATTTTCTAATCTTGACAATGCACATATAATTGGAAAGGTCTGAGATTCAGGGTTCCATATTTGACCACTGTTTTGTGATAGTCAAAATAAAAGTTTACTTCTGACATTGATGGGTCAAACAGAAAAACTTGCAGGCGCTCAGACGCTGTCAAAATAAAAGTCCTGGCACTGTCAAAATAAAAGTTTGCTTCTGAGTCTGACACATATTGGCCAAACATAAAAAAACTCTCAGGCGGTCAGACACTGTCAAAACAAAAGTCTACTGCCGACATGGATCGGTCAAACAGAACAACTCTCAGGCGCTCAGACCCTATCAAAATAAAAGTCTCCTTTTGGCACATATTGGCCAAAGTGAAAAACTACTAGACCCTCAGACAATGTCAAAATAAAAGTCCTGGCACTGTCAAAATAAAAGTCTTATATGTATTGGCCAAACAGAAAAACTCTCAGGTGTTAAGACTGTCAAAATAAAAGTCTGCTTCCGACAAATATCAATCAAGCTTAAAAACTCAGGCGCTCGGATACTGTAATAAGTCTGCTTTTAACACATATTGGCCAAACAGAAAAACTCTCAGGCACTGTCAATATAAAAGTCTGCTTCTAAATTGGCCAAAATAAAAGTCTGCTTCTAAATTGGCCAAAGTGAAAAACTACCAGATCCTCAGACAATGTCAAAATAAAAGTCCTGGCACTGTCAAAATAAAAGTCTTACATGTATCGGCCAAACAGAAAAACTCTCAGGCGTTAAGACTGTCAAAATAAAAGTCTGCTTTTGATAAATATCAGTCAAGCATAAAAACTCTCAGGCTCTCAGATACTGTCAAAATAAAAGTTTACTTCCGACATTTATCGGCCAAACAGAAAATCTCTCAGGCGCTCAGACTCTGTCAAAATAAAAGTCCTGGCACTGTCAAAATAAAAGTCTGCTTCCGACATTTATCGGCCAAACAGAAAAACTCTCATGCGCTCAGACTCTGTCAAAATAAAAGTCCTAGCACTGACAAAATAAAAGTCTGCTTCCAACACGTTTCAGTCAAACCTTGAAACTTATTGGCTGATGCGATGGTTAAATGCAGAATATCGGTCGACTGTGACTAATAGGGTCCTGGATCTAAACATCCACATGTTCTTCCACAGGTCCAGATCAACGATAAGGACGATAAGGAGGGCGAGTACCGGCACGCCTTCGAGATCATCCTGAAGGACGGGAACAGCGTGGTGTTTTCCGCCAAATCTGCGGAGGAGAAGAACGGCTGGATGGCGGCGCTGATCTCGCTGCAGTATCGCTCCACGCTCGAGCGCATGCTGGACACGGCCATGTTGCAGGAGGAGAAGGAGGAGCAGATGAGACTCCCCGGAGCCGAGGTCTACCGCTTCGCACAGCCAGACTCCGAGGAGAACGTCGTGTTCGAGGAGAACGTCCAGTCCAAATCCGGCATTCCCATCATCAAAGCGGGAACGGTGCTGAAGCTCATCGAGAGGTTGACCTTCCACATGTACGCTGGTGAGTGAC
>NW_026607169.1:87500-107500 GCF_029890125.1 Rhinichthys klamathensis goyatoka
CACACACACGAGTCTTCAGCTCCATCATCACACACAAGAGCCTTCAGCTCCATCATCACACACAAGAGCCTTCAGCTCCATCATCACACACACACGAGCCTTCAGCTCCATCATCACACACACACGAGCCTTCAGCTCCATCATCACACACACACGAGCCTTCAGCTCCATCATCACACACACACGAGCCTTCAGCTCCATCATCACACACACACGAGCCTTCAGCTCCATCATCACACACACGAGTCTTCAGCTCCATCATCACACACACAAGTCTTCAGCTCCATCAACACACACACACGAGCCTTCAGCTCCATCATCACACACACGAGTCTTCAGCTCCATCATCACACACACAAGTCTTCAGCTCCATCAACACACACACACGAGCCTTCAGCTCCATCATCACACACACGAGTCTTCAGCTCCATCATCACACACACAAGTCTTCAGCTCCATCAACACACACACACGAGCCTTCAGCTCCATCATCACACACACAAGAGCCTTCAGCTCCATCATCACACACAAGAGCCTTCAGCTCCATCATCACACACACACGAGCCTTCAGCTCCATCATCACACACACACGAGCCTTCAGCTCCATCATCACACACACGAGCCTTCAGCTCCATCATCACACACACGAGCCTTCAGCTCCATCATCACACACACACACGAGCCTTCAGCTCCATCATCACACACACGAGTCTTCAGCTCCATCACACACACGAGTCTTCAGCTCCATCATCACACACACGAGCCTTCAGCTCCATCACACACACGAGTCTTCAGCTCCATCAACACACACACAAGTCTTCAGCTCCATCATCACACACACACGAGCCTTCAGCTCCATCATCACACACACACGAGCCTTCAGCTCCATCATCACACACACGAGCCTTCAGCTCCATCAACACACACACAAGTCTTCAGCTCCATCATCACACACACGAGCCTTCAGCTCCATCAACACACACACAAGTCTTCAGCTCCATCAACACACACACGAGCCTTCAGCTCCATCATCACACACACACGAGCCTTCAGCTCCATCATCACACACACGAGCCTTCAGCTCCATCATCACACACACGAGCCTTCAGCTCCATCAACACACACGAGTCTTCAGCTCCATCATCACACACACGAGCCTTCAGCTCCATCAACACACACACAAGTCTTCAGCTCCATCATCACACACACGAGCCTTCAGCTCCATCAACACACACACAAGTCTTCAGCTCCATCATCACACACACGAGTCTTCAGCTCCATCATCACACACACGAGCCTTCAGCTCCATCAACACACACACAAGTCTTCAGCTCCATCATCACACACACGAGCCTTCAGCTCCATCAACACACACGAGTCTTCAGCTCCATCATCACACACACGAGCCTTCAGCTCCATCAACACACACACAAGTCTTCAGCTCCATCATCACACACACGAGCCTTCAGCTCCATCAACACACACACAAGTCTTCAGCTCCATCATCACACACACGAGCCTTCAGCTCCATCATCACACACACGAGTCTTCAGCTCCATCATCACACACACGAGCCTTCAGCTCCATCATCACACACACGAGCCTTCAGCTCCATCATCACACACACGAGCCTTCAGCTCCATCATCACACACACGAGCCTTCAGCTCCATCACACACACGAGTCTTCAGCTCCATCAACACACACACAAGTCTTCAGCTCCATCATCACACACACGAGTCTTCAGCTCCATCATCACACACACGAGTCTTCAGCTCCATCATCACACACACGAGCCTTCAGCTCCATCATCACACACACGAGCCTTCAGCTCCATCATCACACACACGAGCCTTCAGCTCCATCATCACACACACGAGCCTTCAGCTCCATCATCACACACACACGAGCCTTCAGCTCCATCATCACACACACGAGTCTTCAGCTCCATCATCACACACACGAGTCTTCAGCTCCATCATCACACACACGAGTCTTCAGCTCCATCAACACACACACGAGCCTTCAGCTCCATCATCACACACACGAGCCTTCAGCTCCATCATCACACACACACGAGCCTTCAGCTCCATCATCACACACACGAGTCTTCAGCTCCATCAACACACACACGAGCCTTCAGCTCCATCATCACACACACGAGTCTTCAGCTCCATCATCACACACACACGAGTCTTCAGCTCCATCATCACACACACGAGCCTTCAGCTCCATCATCACACACACACGAGTCTTCAGCTCCATCAACACACACACGAGCCTTCAGCTCCATCATCACACACACGAGTCTTCAGCTCCATCATCACACACACACGAGTCTTCAGCTCCATCATCACACACACGAGCCTTCAGCTCCATCATCACACACACGAGTCTTCAGCTCCATCATCACACACACACGAGTCTTCAGCTCCATCATCACACACACGAGTCTTCAGCTCCATCATCACACACACACGAGTCTTCAGCTCCATCAACACACACACGAGCCTTCAGCTCCATCATCACACACACGAGTCTTCAGCTCCATCATCACACACACACGAGTCTTCAGCTCCATCATCACACACACGAGTCTTCAGCTCCATCATCACACACACGAGTCTTCAGCTCCATCAACACACACACGAGCCTTCAGCTCCATCATCACACACACGAGTCTTCAGCTCCATCATCACACACACACGAGCCTTCAGCTCCATCAACACACACACGAGCCTTCAGCTCCATCATCACACACACACGAGCCTTCAGCTCCATCAACACACACACGAGTCTTCAGCTCCATCAACACACACACGAGTCTTCAGCTCCATCATCACACACACGAGCCTTCAGCTCCATCATCACACACACACGAGCCTTCAGCTCCATCAACACACACACGAGCCTTCAGCTCCATCATCACACACACACGAGCCTTCAGCTCCATCAACACACACACGAGCCTTCAGCTCCATCATCACACACACACGAGCCTTCAGCTCCATCAACACACACACGAGCCTTCAGCTCCATCAACACACACACGAGTCTTCAGCTCCATCATCACACACACACGAGCCTTCAGCTCCATCAACACACACACGAGCCTTCAGCTCCATCATCACACACACGAGTCTTCAGCTCCATCACACACACGAGTCTTCAGCTCCATCATCACACACACACGAGCCTTCAGCTCCATCATCACACACACGAGCCTTCAGCTCCATCATCACACACACACGAGCCTTCAGCTCCATCATCACACACACGAGCCTTCAGCTCCATCATCACACACACGAGTCTTCAGCTCCATCATCACACACACGAGCCTTCAGCTCCATCAACACACACACAAGTCTTCAGCTCCATCATCACACACAAGAGCCTTCAGCTCCATCATCACACACACACGAGCCTTCAGCTCCATCATCACACACACGAGCCTTCAGCTCCATCATCACACACACGAGCCTTCAGCTCCATCATCACACACACACGAGGCTTCAGCTCCATCAACACACACACAAGTCTTCAGCTCCATCAACACACACAAGAGCCTTCAGCTCCATCATCACACACACACGAGCCTTCAGCTCCATCATCACACACACGAGCCTTCAGCTCCATCATCACACACACGAGCCTTCAGCTCCATCAACACACACGAGTCTTCAGCTCCATCATCACACACACGAGCCTTCAGCTCCATCAACACACACACAAGTCTTCAGCTCCATCATCACACACACGAGCCTTCAGCTCCATCAACACACACACAAGTCTTCAGCTCCATCATCACACACACGAGTCTTCAGCTCCATCATCACACACACGAGCCTTCAGCTCCATCAACACACACACAAGTCTTCAGCTCCATCATCACACACACGAGCCTTCAGCTCCATCAACACACACGAGTCTTCAGCTCCATCATCACACACACGAGCCTTCAGCTCCATCAACACACACACAAGTCTTCAGCTCCATCATCACACACACGAGCCTTCAGCTCCATCAACACACACACAAGTCTTCAGCTCCATCATCACACACACGAGCCTTCAGCTCCATCATCACACACACGAGTCTTCAGCTCCATCATCACACACACGAGCCTTCAGCTCCATCATCACACACACGAGCCTTCAGCTCCATCATCACACACACGAGCCTTCAGCTCCATCATCACACACACGAGCCTTCAGCTCCATCACACACACGAGTCTTCAGCTCCATCAACACACACACAAGTCTTCAGCTCCATCATCACACACACGAGTCTTCAGCTCCATCATCACACACACGAGTCTTCAGCTCCATCATCACACACACGAGCCTTCAGCTCCATCATCACACACACGAGCCTTCAGCTCCATCATCACACACACGAGCCTTCAGCTCCATCATCACACACACGAGCCTTCAGCTCCATCATTACACACACACGAGCCTTCAGCTCCATCATCACACACACGAGTCTTCAGCTCCATCATCACACACACGAGTCTTCAGCTCCATCATCACACACACGAGCCTTCAGCTCCATCATCACACACACGAGCCTTCAGCTCCATCATCACACACACGAGCCTTCAGCTCCATCATCACACACACGAGCCTTCAGCTCCATCACACACACGAGTCTTCAGCTCCATCAACACACACACAAGTCTTCAGCTCCATCATCACACACACGAGTCTTCAGCTCCATCATCACACACACGAGTCTTCAGCTCCATCATCACACACACGAGCCTTCAGCTCCATCATCACACACACGAGCCTTCAGCTCCATCATCACACACACGAGCCTTCAGCTCCATCATTACACACACACGAGCCTTCAGCTCCATCATCACACACACGAGCCTTCAGCTCCATCATCACACACACGAGCCTTCAGCTCCATCATTACACACACACGAGCCTTCAGCTCCATCATCACACACACGAGTCTTCAGCTCCATCATCACACACACGAGTCTTCAGCTCCATCATCACACACACGAGTCTTCAGCTCCATCATCACACACACGAGCCTTCAGCTCCATCATCACACACACGAGCCTTCAGCTCCATCACACACACGAGTCTTCAGCTCCATCAACACACACACAAGTCTTCAGCTCCATCATCACACACACGAGTCTTCAGCTCCATCATCACACACACGAGTCTTCAGCTCCATCATCACACACACGAGCCTTCAGCTCCATCATCACACACACGAGCCTTCAGCTCCATCATCACACACACGAGCCTTCAGCTCCATCATCACACACACGAGCCTTCAGCTCCATCATTACACACACACGAGCCTTCAGCTCCATCATCACACACACGAGTCTTCAGCTCCATCATCACACACACGAGTCTTCAGCTCCATCATCACACACACACGAGCCTTCAGCTCCATCAACACACACACGAGCCTTCAGCTCCATCATCACACACACACGAGCCTTCAGCTCCATCAACACACACACGAGTCTTCAGCTCCATCAACACACACACGAGTCTTCAGCTCCATCATCACACACACGAGCCTTCAGCTCCATCATCACACACACACGAGCCTTCAGCTCCATCATCACACACACACGAGCCTTCAGCTCCATCAACACACACACGAGCCTTCAGCTCCATCATCACACACACACGAGCCTTCAGCTCCATCAACACACACACGAGCCTTCAGCTCCATCAACACACACACGAGTCTTCAGCTCCATCATCACACACACACGAGCCTTCAGCTCCATCAACACACACACGAGCCTTCAGCTCCATCATCACACACACGAGTCTTCAGCTCCATCACACACACGAGTCTTCAGCTCCATCATCACACACACACGAGCCTTCAGCTCCATCATCACACACACGAGCCTTCAGCTCCATCATCACATACACACGAGCCTTCAGCTCCATCATCACACACACGAGCCTTCAGCTCCATCATCACACACACGAGCCTTCAGCTCCATCATCACACACACGAGCCTTCAGCTCCATCATCACACACACACGAGCCTTCAGCTCCATCATCACACACACGAGCCTTCAGCTCCATCATGTCAAGTCATCTTCATTTATATAGCGCTTTTAACAATGAATTGTTTCAAAGCAGCTTTACAGAGATAAACATATAATTTAAGGTAACAGATTGTTTTGGCGTTATAGCGGTTCTTGAATAATGTTACTTCCAGCTAAAGTTAACTTTGATTGATTCACCTCCGTCGAAATGATCAGACTTTAAACGCGAACCTGTGATTAACGCTGACGGCGTTCACATGCTCATTCAGAATTCTATAGTTATGTGCTTTTTAAAATATGTGCGCAGGTTTGTAATTCATACAACCCAGCCTAAACAAACTACTTTCTTGCCTATAAATTTTGATACAGAATTTTGTTTTATTTTATCACTTCGGGGTACGCGAGCCGGAATTCACAGCGCTTTATCTGTAGAGTGGGAAAGGGATCCTCCATAGGGAGAGGATAGTGGATACTTCAGCACTGCATTGTCATCGGGTCCAGGCGAATCTCCTTCGTCAGATCTGGACACGGCCTGGATCCGGCAGGCTGCGGGAAAACCTCGGGATAAACAAAGACACTAATATTAGCGTAGATGCCATTCTTCTTATGATGTAGCGAGTACATCAAGATTTAAGGGAAGTGTTCCCAGTTCCGGCTGACCTAATCTATGCAGCCTAACATTGAATTTATAGAAGTCTATAATGTATTATGTGTATGCTAGGTCAAAGAGATGTGTTTTTAGTCTAGCTTTGAACTGACAGAGTGTGTTTGCTTCCCGGACAATGGTAGGAAGACTGTTCCAAAGTTTTGGTGCTAAATAGGAAAAGGATCTACCGCCTGCAGTCGATTTAGATCCATCATCACACACACGAGCCTTCAGCTCCATCATCACACACACGAGCCTTCAGCTCCATCATCACACACACGAGCCTTCAGCTCCATCATCACACACACGAGCCTTCAGCTCCATCATCACACACACGAGCCTTCAGCTCCATCATCACACACACGAGCCTTCAGCTCCATCATCACACACACACGAGCCTTCAGCTCCATCATCACACACACACGAGCCTTCAGCTCCATCACACAAGTTTTATTACTTCAATTGATTTGATATCCTTGTTGATTATTAAAATTTTTATTAAAACGGAACCCAGAAAAAAATAATACTCAGAATGAGAAACATAAAACACATTTCTTAGGGAACTATTATTGTTAAAATGTTAATAAATCACATTTTTTATAACAATTTTTATTACTTCAATCGATTTGATTTCTCTAAGATTCAATTAAAACGGAATCCAAAAAAATGAAAACCGAAAACATGGAATTTGGTGAAAAATTAAATGAATTTCATAGAAAATGTATGAATATGTAAGTCCGTCTAATTTAATCCAATGGCAGCATTCAAATTAGCGGTGAAGGTCTCAACGCTTGTTCCGTCTCTTCCCATGGCAAAGGCAAAGGGATTTTTAAATTAAATAAAATACATTTTATCTTATGTATTAACTCGTTTTATCTGACTCCATAAAATGAAAAAGGTTTTTCAATGATATCTGTGCATCATTAAATATACACTCACCTAAAGGATTTTTAGGAACACCATACTAATACTGTGTTTGACCCCCTTTCGCCTTCAGAACTGCCTTAATTCCTTCGTGGCATTGATTCAACAAGGTGCTGAAAGCATTCTTTAGAAATGTTGGCCCATATTGATAGGATAGCATCTTGCAGTTGATGGAGATTTGTGGGATGCACATCCAGGGCACGAAGCTCCCATTCCACCACATCCCAAAGATGCTCTATTGGGTTGAGATCTGGTGACTGTGGGGGCCATTTTAGTACAGTGAACTCATTGTCATGTTCAAGAAACCAATTTGAAATGATTCGAGCTTTGTGACATGGTGGAAGTAGCCATCAGAGGATGGGTACATGGTGGCCATAAAGGCATGGACATGGTCAGAAACAATGCTCAGGTAGGCCGTGGCATTTAAACGATGCCCAATTGGCACTAAGGGGCCTAAAGTGTGCCAGGAAAACATCCCCCACACCATTACACCACCACCACCAGCCTGCACAGTGGTAACAAGGCATGATGGTTCCATGTTCTCATTCTGTTTACGCCAAATTCTGACTCTACCATCTGAATGTCTCAGCAGAAATCGAGACTCATCAGACCAGGCAACATTTTTCCAGTCTTCAACTGTCCAATTTTGGTGAGCTCTTGCAAATTGTAGCCTCTTTTTCCTATTTGTAGTGGAGATGAGTGGTACCCGGTGGGGTCTTCTGCTGTTGTAGCCCATCCGCCTCAAGGTTGTGCGTGTTGTGGCTTCACAAATGCTTTGCTGCATACCTCGGTTGTAACGAGTGGTTATTTCAGTCAAAGTTGCTCTTCTATCAGCTTGAATCAGTCGGCCCATTCTCCTCTGACCTCTAGCATCAACAAGGCATTTTCGCCCACAGGACTGCCGCATACTGGATGTTTTTCCCTTTTCACACCATTCTTTGTAAACCCTAGAAATGGTTGTGCGTGAAAATCCCAGTAACTGAGCAGATTGTGAAATACTCAGACCGGCCCGTCTGGCACCAACAACCATGCCACGCTCAAAATGGCTTAAATCACCTTTCTTTCCCATTCTGACATTCAGTTTGGAGTTCAGGAGATTGTCTTGACCAGGACCACACCCCTAAATGCATTGAAGCAACTGCCATGTGATTGGTTGATTAGATAATTGCATTAATGAGAAATTGAACAGGTGTTCTTAATAATCCTTTAGGTGAGTGTACGTTAATGTTTGACTATTCCTTTTAACTCCAATGGAAATGAAGTCAAAGTCTGTTAGAATAATCAAATATAACAATGTATTATGTCAGGTAAACGTATTATGCCAATTTCATAATCAGTTCAAAGATCATCAATACAGAACATCCAATGCTTTAGTATAAGAGAAATAGATGCAAACCCAACATTTAAGAACTACATGAGCTACCTCACGGGCTATCTGAAATACAGAAAGAGCCACGATCCCTTGCTGCATTCAAATAAATAGCCAGAACTTCTTTACAATGGTAATTTGCATCCAGAGGTTACACCTCTTGGGAAGAGGAGGAAGACATCTTCCTTTGTGCCAGTTTCTCTAAACTTCTAAAAAACCTTATTACCTTTTGTTTTACTCTTTTGGAATGAGACATCTGAACCACTCACTCTGGGACATTTAAAATGATACTAAACACAATAATCATTCACATTAAACCATATATATATTCTTATGTGAGTTTTAGCTGTTACTGGGTGAGAGAATGAAATGTAAATCAGGTGAGACTGCGTGAGGGGGAGGTCGAATTTTAATTTTCAGCAAGTTCCTTTGTTTCAATAGACCATGTGGTCAGGACAGTTTCTCCAACCAGTTTTACAGTCTTACAGATATGTTCTGACCATAATTCATATTTAATTCCCATGATTGTTCTGTCCACATTGAATGCTGAGCTGACTTTACAACGAAACAGAAATATTAAAATAAGTGGAGTAAAACGTGTCGGCGGCGCTGACAGGTGAGCGCTCAGTGTGGACTCCGCTTAGCTCCGCCTCCTCTCACCTGTGCACAGGTAAAGCCATGAGGAGGTGGGTGGAGTCGATCACGAAGATCATCCAGAGGAAGAGGCAGGCGCGGGCGAACGGCCCGAGTCACAACATCACGTTCGAGAGCTCGCCGCCGGCCATCGAGTGGCACCTGTGTAAAGCGGGACAGACGGACCAGTTCGACCTCATGACCCTTCACCCCATCGAGATCGCCCGGCAGCTCACACTGCTGGAGTCAGACTTCTACAGGTACGACCTTTGACCTGTGACCCCTCGCTTACAATCATATGACTGAATCATGTTGTTTACAAGTGAGCAGCCAGGAGACGGTGAATGATACTGCCCATATGATGGCAAACACACACTCAGAAATATTTCATTTAAATTGCATAAAATTTTCCAGCCACACAGTTTTAATATTAACAAACTAATGAAGTGAATGTGGTGCATGTTTGTTAGTCATTTTGTCAGTCACATTAATGAAACGGGTCAGATTTCATTCATTCACTCACACACACACACCCAAACGCTCACTCACACACACACAAATGCTTGCTCACACACACACACTCACAAACGCTCGCTCACACACACTCACAAACGCTAGCTCACACACATACAAGCGCTCGCACACACACACTCACAAACGCTCACACACACACACACACTCACAAACAAACGCTCGCTCACACACACACACACACTCACAAACAAACGCTCGCTCACACACACACACACTCACAAACGCTAGCTCACACACATACAAACGCTCGCTCACACACACATACACACACAAACGCTCGCTCACACACACACACACACAAACGCTAGCTCACACACATACAAACGCTCGCACGCACACACACATACACACACACACAAACGCACACACACACACTCACACACACACTCATAAAAGCTAACTCACACACAATCACAAATCACTCGCACACACACAAACGCTAGCTCACACACACACACGCGCACACACACACAAGCGCTCACACACACACACTCACAAACGCTAGCTCAAACACACAAACGCTCGCTCGCACACACACAAACACACACACTCACACATACACACACATTCACACACACTCACACATACACTCTCAGACACAGACTCACACACACTCACTCACACATACACTCACACACAGACACAATCACACATACACTCTCTCTCTCACACACACACACACACACACAGATCAGATCGTGTTTTAAATACACAATAATCACACATATGGAAAGAAACGTCCCTCTGAAAGTGATTCCCTCGATGGCGTTCTTGTAACAGTTGTGATGTGAACTCTGCTATTCTTTTATATTTAGAACGATTTTTAAAACTATATTGTTATCGTTATCTTCCTGTGTGTTAAACGTGTGTCAAACCCAAGCCTTAAACGACCATTTCTGCTAGTTCTGTTCTCGGTCAGTATTTTAATTTTGTTTTGTTTTGTTTTTTTATAAGGGAAAAGGCTGGATTTCCTGTTTGTATTTTTATTTTCTGCTCCGTTGGCAACTCTCTGCACAGAAAATGGGGCAGTTTAACACAATAGAGTCCAGCTGTGTGACACACACACACACACACACACACACACACTTCCCTTCACCTCTGTGGGAACAGGCAATGAGTGTCGTACCCAAGGTCACCACCTCAGCTCCGTTTCCCATGAAGCCGTTCTGCGCACCCGTCTCCCAAAACACTGAACCAAACGACACACACACACACACAACAGCGCGGCATTCTGGGAGATTCTGACTTCATTACAGTAAATACACACCAAACTTTACAGTTTTATTCATATCTGTGTTCTGAGGGTTTGTTTATATATCATTCACCTGATTTATAGGACTTTTCAAATCTTAAAAACAAATTTATTTCTGTCTGTTGACAGTATTTTCTGATTTATGATGAAAAGAGAAATACAAAATGAAAAAAATTTCTCGACAAAATCAAAAGAGAATTATGAATCTGGGTTTATCCGATGTTCAGATTTCTGTGCTGGAATTTTATGCAGTTTAGTGCATATTTAATTAGATGATGCATAATTTGCATATTTAAAATCCCCCTGTAATCTATAATTGTATTCCTTAAAACTCATCTTTGATCATCAAATGACATAAAGTTTTTTCCTTGAAAAGGGTGTAACTCGACACCCTTGCCTCGTTTAGTATGCGCGGTTCTATGAATATGCAGATGAGCCCCGCCTCCACTCACTCACTCAGCTCAGAGATCCACTGGTTGACGATCACACGTTGATCTGATTGGTTACAAGGTCGTTTGTGACGTCAGAAACACCAGCGATTTCAAACCGTGTTTTTGAGACTGTCTTTGGTTCACTGCAGTTTTAAGCAGGAAATACTCAGCAATGCTGTCGACTTATGAACTTACACATGGTGTGTCTTAAAGCGTATTAAAAACACCACATAGACACATAAACAACATTAAACGCTGGATTTACACCATAGAGGGACTTTAATATACAAAACAATTACCTGTAATTAATTTTTTTGAGTTGTAAAGTCTCTAGATCGTGATTTTGAGGTGGAACTGCTGCTCTTTTTTTTGTGGTTTTGCACAAAAGCATTAGTGTGTGTGTGTGACCTCTGACCTTTCACCTGTAGGGCGGTGCAGCCGTCAGAACTGGTGGGAAGCGTTTGGACGAGAGAAGACAAAGAGATCAACTCTCCGAACCTGCTGAGAATGATCCGCCACACCACCAACCTCACGCTGTGGTTCGAGAAGTACGACACACTCCCTCGAGTTTAACTCAGAGAGTGTGTGTGTGTGTGTATGTGTTAGGGGTTGAACGACTTCAGATTTTTTGAAGTCGACTGTTTTGACATCTAAGTCGAGTCAACGTCGACTAGTCGATGACGTCATTCATAAAAACACAAGAGATGGGACTGCTTTGCAACATGCCACAATTTGCAAGTAATTAACAGAAAATTATACAGATGCTGACAGACAGCTCATAATGGGGCCGTTTACACCTGGTCACTTCATGTGTTTTTACTGATCTGATTTATCAAACCGATTCCATTTAGCCTACACCTGGTCTGGTTACATAAATATGTTTTCGCAAAACAGATATAAATCCGATCTTCAAACAACGCGCTATGCAGATTTAACAGAGTTCACGTCACCGAAAGCAACAACAATGAGCTTCATTTTATTGATCATCAGCTAATTTCAAAATCAAAGACCGCAATAAGAGAGACAGCACTGGTAAGATCATTTTTGTTTCTTTACTTTTAATGAAGATGATTGTGTGTTAAGCGTCTGCGACTTACTTTCACTTTGATGCGATAGTTTGCACGTTGGCTTGATGAATAGAGGCTCGAGCTGCTCATCTGAGGCGATGCGTGTTGCCATAGCTTGAACATCGCTATAATACGCTCTCACACGTTTATTTTAAGCATTGTTGGGAGAAGCGGAATTTTCTTTGTCCAATTCAACAACCAGGTGCATTTACACTTGTCCAGTTTCGTCTGTTAAGCGGCCCAGACCTCCTCCTGAAGCGGTTTGAGCGATCGGATTTAAATCCGTCTCGAGTGCGTTTCGGAGGGCATTTACACCTGGTCTCTTCACGATCGGATAGCTATCAGATCACAGAAACACATGAAGTGCCCTGGTGTAAACAGCCCGCAGTTACATCATCATTTAGGATGAAAAGAAAAGGAAAAAAAAGCTATAAATTCACATCTGCGCCTTAGTGATGCGCAGATCTAAGTAATACAAAATAATATTCCAATTAATTGCGGGTAAATTAGCTACATCATTAATATGTTTAAATAAATAAATGAAAAAAAAATGTTTTAATGATTTTAATAAAGATACTGAACTCTCATTTCCGGTAAAACAGTGAACGTGTGCGTCATGCTTTTACTTTCGTTTTCAACAATATCTAGTGTTAGGTTAGTAAAGTATTTACACACACTTGATGTACCAATGCTGCTTTCTTGCTGCAATGACCCTCTGGGCTCTTCATCTGTTGTCGTCTGCAACATTTTAGTATCAAAATTAGCGCAATCATAGTGTCACATGATCAACGCGACTAGTCGACGTCAAGCTTAAAGCGTCGCAGTTTTTCATTAAGGTCGACTAGTCGACTAATCGACTAGTCTGTTCAACCCCTAGTATGTGTGTGAGTGTGTGTGTCTGAGAGTGTGTGAGTGTGTCTGAGAGAGTGAGATTGTCTGTGTTTTGTGTGTGTGTGTGTGTGTGTGTGTATGTGAGAGTGAGAGCGGTGTGTGTGTGTGTGTGTGTCTGAGAGATTGAGTGTCTGTGTGTGTTTATGTGAGTGTGTGTGTGTGTCTGAGTGTGTGTGTGTGTCTGTGAGTTGAGTGAGAGTGTGTGTGTGTGTGTGTGAGAGAGTGAGTGAGTTAGTGTGTGTGTGTGTGTGTGTGTGTGTGAGAGTGAGCGAGCGTGAGTGTGTGTGAGCGAGCGTGAGTGCGTGTGAGCGAGCGTGAGTGCGTGTGAGCGAGCGTGAGTGCGTGTGAGCGAGCGTGAGTGCGTGTGAGCGAGCGAGAGTGTGTGTGTGTGAGTGAGTGAGTGAGTTAGCGAGCGTGTGTGTGAGCGAGAGTGAGTGTGTGAGCGAGCGTGAGTGTGTGTGAGTGAGCGTGAGTGCGTGTGAGCGAGCGTGAGTGCGTGTGAGCGAGCGTGAGTGCGTGTGAGCGAGCGAGAGTGTGTGTGTGTGAGTGAGTGAGTGAGTTAGCGAGCGTGTGTGTGAGCGAGAGTGAGTGTGTGAGCGAGCGTGAGTGTGTGTGAGTGAGTGAGCGAGGGAGTGAGTGTGTGTGAGTGTGTGTGTGTCTGTGAGTTGAGTGAGAGTGTGTGTGTGTGTGTGTGTGTGTGAGAGAGTCAAGTCAGTCAAGTCACCTTTATTTATATAGCGCTTTTTACAATACAGATTGTATCAAAGCGCTTCACAGTGATAACATGAAAACAATATAACAAAGTTTGTTTCTAAAAGAAATTGCGTCAACGTCCACCTTAAGTAAGGCAGATCAATAATATTATTGAATATTAAATGTCCCCAACTAAGCAAGCCAAAAGCCAAGGCAACAGTGGCAAGGAACCAAAACTCCATCAGGTGACAGAATGGAGAAAAAAACCTTGGGAGAAACCAGACTCAGTCGGGGGGCCAGTTCTCCTCTGGCCAATGAAGGAACAGTGCATGATTCGGGCAGCATTACAAGTCAGATTGGATCGGAACATTTAGAGTATTTTTTGGAAGTCCAAGTATGCACGCCGGTCTTAAGACGAGTGGGTGTCTGTGAGTGAGTTAGTGTGTGTGTGTGTGTGTGAGAGAGTGAGTGTCTGTGAGTGAGTTAGCGAGCGTGTGTGTGTGTGTGAGCGAGAGTGAGTGTGTGAGCGAGCGTGAGTGTGTGTGAGTGAGTGAGTGAGTGAGCGAGTGGCTGAGTGTGTGTGAGTGTGTGTGTGTCTGTGAGTTGAGTGAGAGTGTGTGTGTGTGTGAGAGTGAGTGTCTGTGAGTGAGTTAGTGTGTGTGTGTGTGTGTGTGTGAGAGAGTGAGTGTCTGTGAGTGAGTTAGTGTGTGTGTGTGTGAGAGTGAGCGAGCGTGAGTGCGTGTGAGTGAGCGAGAGTGTGTGTGTGTGTGAGTGAGTGTGAGTGAGTGAGTGAGTGAGCGAGCGTGTGTGTGAGTGAGTGGCTGAGTGTGTGTGTGTGTGTGTGTGAGCGACCGAGCGAGAGTGAGTGCGTGTGAGTGAGCGAGAGTGTGTGTGTGTGTGTGTGTGAGAGTGAGCGAGCGTGAGTGCGTGTGAGTGAGCGAGAGTGTGTGTGTGAGTGAGTGTGAGTGAGCGAGCGTGAGTGCGTGTGAGTGAGCGAGAGTGTGTGTGTGTGAGTGAGTGTGAGTGAGCGAGCGTGTGTGTGAGTGAGTGGCTGAGTGTGTGTGTGTGAGCGACCGAGCGAGAGTGGGTGTCTGTGAGTGAGTTAGTGTGTGTGTGTGTGTGTGTGAGAGAGTGAGTGTCTGTGAGTGAGTTAGCGAGCGTGTGTGTGTGTGTGAGCGAGAGTGAGTGTGTGAGCGAGCGTGAGTGTGTGTGAGTGAGTGAGCGAGTGAGTGTGTGTGAGTGTGTGTGTGTCTGTGAGTTGAGTGAGAGTGTGTGTGTGTGTGAGAGTGAGTGTCTGTGAGTGAGTTAGTGTGTGTGTGTGTGAGAGTGAGCGAGCGTGAGTGCGTGTGAGTGAGCGAGAGTGTGTGTGTGTGTGTGAGTGAGTGTGAGTGAGTGAGTGAGTGAGTGAGTGAGCGAGCGTGTGTGTGAGTGAGTGGCTGAGTGTGTGTGTGTGTGTGTGTGAGCGACCGAGCGAGAGTGAGTGCGTGTGAGTGAGCGAGAGTGTGTGTGTGTGTGTGTGTGTGAGAGTGAGCGAGCGTGAGTGCGTGTGAGTGAGTGAGTGAGTGTGTGTGTGAGTGAGTGTGAGTGAGCGAGCGTGTGTGTGAGTGAGTGAGTGAGTGTGTGTGTGAGTGAGTGTGAGTGAGCGAGTGTGAGTGCGTGTGAGTGAGCGAGTGTGAGTGAGCGAGCGTGTGTGTGAGTGAGTGGCTGAGTGTGTGTGTGTGTGTGTGTGTGTGAGCGACCGAGCGAGAGTGAGTGTCTGTGAGTGAGTTAGTGTGTGTGTGTGTGTGTGTGTGTGTGTGTGTGAGAGTGAGCGAGCGTGAGTGCGTGTGAGTGAGCGAGAGTGTGTGTGTGTGAGTGAGCGAGCGAGCGAGCGTGAGAGTGTGTGTGAGTGAGTGAGCGTGAGTGCGTGTGAGTGAGCGAGAGTGTGTGTGTGTGTGTGAGTGAGTGAGTGAGCGAGCGTGTGTGTGAGTGAGTGGCTGAGTGTGTGTGTGTGAGCGACCGAGCGAGCGAGAGTGAGTGTCTGTGAGTGAGTTAGTGTGTGTGTGTGTGTGTGTGTGTGTGTGTGTGTGTGTGTGTGTGTGTGTGAGAGTGAGTGAGCGTGAGTGCGTGTGAGTGAGCGAGAGTGTGTGTGTGTGAGTGAGTGTGAGTGAGCGAGCGTGTGTGTGAGTGAGTGGCTGAGTGTGTGTGTGTGTGTGTGAGCAAGCGAGCGTGAGTGAGTGTGTGTGAGTGAGTGAGTGAGCGAGGGAGTGAGGGAGTGTGTTTTTCTAACGGCTTCTCGTCTCTCAGGTGTATCGTAGAGACAGAGAACGTTGAGGAGCGCGTGTCCGTCATCTCGAGAATCATCGAGATCCTGCAAGTGTTTCAGGAGCTCAACAACTTCAACGGTGTTCTGGAGGTGGTGAGCGCCATGAACTCCTCGCCCGTCTACAGGCTCGACCACACCTTCGAGGTGAGCGCGCTCGCAACACTGTGTGTGTGATGTTTGAGCATGAGAATGGCTTCCAAAGTGTGCAGCCATAAGAGGTTATTCCTGAAGCACAGAGAGAGAAAGACCCGCCCACTTTACCCAGAATCCTCAAGGTACATCATGACCTCTTCAATTAAAGCATACTGGGAGGTTTTCAATGTGTGTGCAATGAATAAAATGTCTCACTTGGAATCCAAGTTGGCGATTGTTGTACGTCCAAAGCCAAAAAACAACAACAATAACTTAATTTGTGCTTTTGAAAGCTAACAAAGGGGTCATATTTAAAAAAGAAAACACTGTCGTTCTGTGCTGAACGCGGTCACATTATGGCCTTTTTCAAATAAAATGCTAAATGCATCAAAAGTCAATAAAAACATACAAATAATAAATTAGTAAAACAAAATATGAAATAAAAATGCATGAAATGTAAATAAAATATTAAATAATAAATGATGAAACAAAATAGATAAACACAATATATAATTATAAACAATTATAAAAACAAATACGTTAAAAATGTATTTAATAAAATGTAAAAAAAAAATAAAAAAAATAGTTGAACTCCTGAAACGCCTCCATTGTAGTCTTGAGTTTCTTCCGGGAGCGAACACGTCACAATATTCCTCATTATAATAATTCATATGCAGAATAAAGGGGCGGGGCCTGGTTGAGTTAGTTAGGAGTGTGTTAAACTAGCGGTTATGGAAAGGGGCGGGGCATTTCACAAACACACTCGAAGCGCTCGACCAATCACAACACACTGCTCCAGCCGACCAATCAGAGGACAGTGTGCTTTCAGAAGGAGGGGCTTCATAGAGACAGGAAGTAAACAGAGCGTTACTGACAGACTGGGTAGAGAGGAGCCGCAACAATGGAGAATATGAGGAGAATAATCAAATGTTCTAGTAGAGCCTGAAAACAACATCAAGACTTTTGCAAATGTCTAAATTGGGCATAATATGATGTAAATCATCCGGCATGTGATTGTGTTTCAGCAAATCCCAAGCAGACAGAAGAAGACTCTGGAGGAAGCTCATGAACTCAGTGAAGATCACTATAAGAAATATCTGGCTAAACTCAGGTCCATCAACCCTCCCTGCGTCCCCTTCTTCGGTACGTGCGGTTCCCTCGTTCACACATGACACTGTTTCTGATGAGACTGTGTGTTTGATGCACATGTGTGTGTGATCTGCTCGCTTTAGGGATCTATTTAACCAATATCCTAAAAACTGAGGAAGGAAATCCGGACTTCCTGAAGAGACACGGCAAAGAGCTGATCAACTTCAGCAAACGACGGAAAGTGGCGGAAATCACCGGAGAAATCCAGCAGTACCAGAACCAGCCGTACTGCCTACGTGTGGAGAGCGAAATACGGGTCAGAGACACAACACTTCAGTCAACATTTAAAAAAGTCAACATAAAAGAAGAACTAACAAAACTAAACACAATAAATAGATTTTGAGAAGGTACAGTAAACGAAGGACAGTCAGCAAACAAACACAATACAGATGATTACCTCCATATCAGAGTATTGCACTGTCCTGACTGAGATAATACATAATATAAAGATTTAATATTTTAAAAGTACTGTAATAAAACATTCTCGGTTTAACAGAGACAGACACATAAACACATCACAGGTATAAACTACCCTTTCCAACATCTCTATGTAAAAGGAGATAACACACACATGTAACTTTAAATTGTCTGGGGTATATTAAGAAATTAACACTTTTATTCTGCAAGGATTCATTAAATTGTTCAAAAGTAACAGTCAAGACATTTATAATGTTACAAAACTTTTCTTTTTTTTAATAAATGCTGTTCTTTTGGACTTTGTTCATCAAAGAATCCTGGAAAATAAAATGCATCACAGTTTCAGTTTTCAACACTGATAATAATAATCATAAATGTGTCTTGAGCATCAGATCCTCATATTAGAGTGATTTCTGAAGGATCATGTGACACTGAAGACTGGAGTAATGATGCTGAAAATACAGCTTTGATCAGAGGAATAAATTACGCTTTACTGTATATTCACAATTTAAAACTATTTCACAATATTCGCTGTATTTTTGATCAAATAAATGCAGTCTTGGTGAGCAGAAGACATACAAAAAATCTTCATTATTCCCAACTTTTGAATGAATTCTGCAGAACTGAAGTAAACGTGGCGTTTTTTTTGTTCTGTTGATGTTGCAGAAGTTCTTTGAGAACCTGAACCCGATGGAGGACATGACGGAGAAGGAGTTCGCCGATTATCTGTTCAACAAATCTCTGGAGATCGAGCCTCGTAACGCTCGCACTCTGCCTCGATTCGTAAGTCTGACTCCTGAGAACGCTTGCACAACACACACACACACACACACGAGAACCCGTGACCGCATGTTCACCTGATCTGAGCGTCCGCGCTCCGTATTAAACCGTAAAGTGCTTAAGGATGTGAACCAGAATAGTGCAGATTTACAAACTACCGTATTTTCCGCACTATACGGCGCACCGGATTATAAGGCGCACCTTCAGTGAATGACCTATTTTAGAACATTTTTCATATATAGGGCGCACCGGATTATAAGGCGCATAAGATACTGCAGTCAAACGTTTGACTGCGTTTGCGTTATGCATCCACTAGATGTCAACAAATGTCAACAAAACAGTCAGATAAAGTCAAACTTTATTAAGCGTTCTGACAACTCCGTTTACTCCCATGGTAACGTTGTTCAAACGTTAAAGGAAAACTCCAGTCAATTTTAACATTGAGCTCATTTTTGGTAAATTTGGAGTGCTGTCAGTACAGAGAACAACGACACAAACCGGTGTTGCCTACACCGTGTTATCCTCTTTTTAAAATTTGCACCCTGTTGACTTAAACGGGAAAAGTTTTAAACCTGCTTTTAGCCTCTTAACAACCTTAATGTGTCATTACAAGTGCACAGCCATGTGAGTGAACACAGTGAATCTGACTGCAGTAAATGTGAAAGATAAGAATAAAAAGGATGTTTATTCAGCCAGCTCACATACCCGTATTTACTTCCTGTTTTCGGTCGAA
>NW_026607169.1:112500-125000 GCF_029890125.1 Rhinichthys klamathensis goyatoka
CTTTATTTCGCTGACGAGAATTTCAAAATGAAACCGTAGCAGAGTCTCAATGCAAAAGACAGCGATGATTTCTTGACTGAAATCTGCGTTTTGAACGAATCATTTTAACGAGTCAATGAACAATCACTTGCAGTTCCTAAATGAATCAGCCGTTTGAACAAATCGGTTGAATGAATGACTCCCTGAGACAGTGACTTGCCGCCACCTACTGGCGGGTTTAGTTTCACATTTAAAGTACCCTGTAATTAAAATGTTACAATTAGAAATCAGTTCATATTTAAATATTGAATTAAGAATTGAAAGAATTGAATCACATATTGAATATCATAGCTTTATTTATGCAATTGTAAATGGAGTATAAATATATTAATGCCAGTTCTGATGCTGCTTCTGTGTCTCCTCTGCACTGCAAAGATGGATTTTGATTTAATGATTTAATTTAACTGGTAACAGTGGTATTGTGTTATTATTCTAATATAATTTAATTTGAATGTTAGAATTTGACATAAAAGGTGATGCATACCTCTAAGTAAAAAAAAAAAAAAGTCCATATATGGGTGAAAATGCCCCTGGAACTCAATTTAAGGTTGCAAATATTGCCCTTTAATAAAAAATGTAAATTTCTTTCACTGCTGTGAACTGACCACTGCATAGAATATGAAAAATATGAATATCTTCGTGAGTCAGCTGTCAACAACAGGCCTAAACCAGCCATGGTACCAGTACACAAACACAATCAGTAAAATATCATCTAATTATCATCAACAAAACTTTGAAAATATTGAGACATATTTTTTTCAATATTGCGCACCCCTAATGTAAGGTATTAATTTTGATTTCTTCAGGTCTTAAAAAGGTCTTAAAAAGCCTTAAATTTGACTTTAAAAAGTGTGCAGATACCCTGTTAATAAAACACTGCTTAGTGTGTTTTTAAAGCCATTTGAAATATGAGGACTCAGGAAATGTCCTCATTTTTCCGAGTGTCCTCATATTGAAGGTGTGTTATCATAAAAATGTCCTCAGTTGTCATGAAAACAAGAGCACTCTCACTCACACACACACATTGGTGCTGGAAACCCAAAGCACAGGACAATAACAATATTCATGATTCTGAAGCTGAAAATCCGAATTATTTAATACGAAAATGCTTTCACTCTATCTACACTACATATATTTAAAATTCTGTAGGCCACTTTTTACACAAATATTCCGCCATTGCATTATTATACATCATATTCAACATTATATATAGTAGTTTAATGTAGTACTGACACTAAAACTTTTTTTCCTCACACAGTAATTTTTATTTTGGGTGAACTATCCACAGTACACATTGTTGCATTTCTGTATTGCGATATATTGTGACACCCCTAGTCTGTGGTCATAGATCTGTCTTTTCAAACGCAGCGTGTGTGTGTGTGTGTTCCAGATGATGTCGAAGCACCAGGACAGTCCTCCTGCGATCCCTCCTCGTCAGCCCACCACTAAAGTGTTCTCGCCCCGTTACTCGCTCACGGACCCGCCCGACAGTCCCCCGACCCTTCCTCCTCGCGAGCCGGTGCGCACGCCAGACGCCTTCTCCAGTTCCCCGCTACACCTCCAGCCTCCGCCCCAGGGCCGGCGCTCCGAACTCAGCCAGACCTTCTTCCCACCGTCTCCCTTCATCCCACAGACGCCCTCTCCACTGGGACCCCGCAAACACATGCCCTCCTCGCCGCTCGACCTGGAGCCGCCGACCCCGGGGTCCGCCGGGCCGCCCGTCCCGCCGCGCCAGAGCACTTCCCAATCGCCAATCCCAAAACTCCCTCCGAAAACCTACAAAAGAGAGTCGGTCCATCGCGACGGGCCGCCGCTCCTTGAAAACGCAAACCCTTCATAAAGCGAAGTTAATCTGAGGACTAAAACAGGATGAAGCCGCAAACGTGCTCGTCTGAGAAACGAATCCGAGAACTAAACGAAAACACGTCTGAGAAATCCATCTGAGGACTGAAGATGTGCCCGTTCTGAGACGACGATTGTGCAAATCAAGCCGAGATCGGTTTCTCGGGAACTCTGTGTGTGTGTGTGTTGTCTTTTTGTGTAGCTTTTGTTTTGTCACGTTCGTTTCCATTTCATCGCTTGGTTTGTTTTTTCAGCGGCGATCGTTGGCCGAGCTCAGACTGAGAAACAGACAAACCTGTCAAATCGCCAATCCCAAAACTCCCTGCGAAAGCGAGTCGGCTCGATGGACCGCCACTTCAACGCAAACCCCTCTCGGAGCGAAGTTAACCTGAGGACTAAAGATGTGCCCTTAAACGTGCTCGTCTGAGAAACGAATCCGAGAACTAAACGAAAACAGACGTGCCCTTCTGAGACGACGATTGTGCAAATCAAGCCGAGATCGGTTTTCTCGGGAACTGTGTTGTTCTTTTTGTGTAGCTTTTGTTTTGGCATGTTTCGGCAAACCCCTCACAGAGCGAAGTTAATCTGAGGACTAAAACGAAAACAGACGAAAGCCCTTAAACGTGAAATCCATCTGAGGACTGAAGATGTGCCCGTTCTGAGACGGCGATTGTGCAAATCAAGCCGAGATCGGTTTCTCGGGAACTCTGTGTGTGTGTGTTGTCTTTTTGTGTAGCTTTTGTTTTGTCACGTTCGTTTCCATTTCATCGCTTGGTTTGTTTTTCCAGCGGCGATCGTTGGCCGAGCTCAGACTGAGAAACAGACAAACCTGCTGGAGGACAGACGACACAGACACGAAACAGACCCGATAAAGAGCGTTCACGCCATTATTTTCCGGTGCCTGTGTGTGTGTGTGTGTGTGTGTGTGTGTGTGGACGGAGAGTGTAAAGGGACTGCAGATGTTCTAGACTCGTTGACTCGACGAGTACCGGGAGTTTAAGGTACCCTCGCACACCAAAGAGGTACTCGAGAAAACCTTCAAGAAACACACGTGATTGTCCTTGTATGTGTTAGAACTTTTATTTTCTCAATCATTTCTGTTTTTGCCAATAAGTATGTAAAGAAAAAAAAACGATCGCCGCCTTAAAACAAGGGAATAAAAGTGTTTCTACCACTGTATGCCAAACGCTAGCCATGAACACGTCTCTCTTCTTCACTGTCTCCAGATGCTGAGCTCGTGATGTACAGGCAAAACTAGAATTATTCAGACACCAAAAATCATGTTTCACTAGTGTGTGCAGGACACTATAGTTCATTTCTGTAAGTGAGGAGAGCAAAATACAGTAAACTGTGACATATTACACCCAATAATTCTTCATACAGTGACTACCAGTGACATTTATTACAATATGGGACCAAAAATGATTCCTCCACTTTGAGCTGATCATGTTTTGCTGAAGTGTGTTTTCTGTAATTGCTAATGCTCTTTTTACACACACACTGAACAACATGAAGCATTGCTTGGTCACTGGTTGAGCTAAACTGGTATTATCTAATTGTGTAGTTAAATTTAACAGCTGACAGATATTCAACATAATTCATGTGTGAGAGTCTAACAGAAGGACGGACAAAACCAGTCAAATATTGTCATATTTCATTACCATTTTCTAAACTGTGATAATGTGAGAAATGTTGAAGGTGTCTGAATAAATTTAGGTTTGACTGTACATCTGCTTTTACACATCAAGTAACAAAAACGCCCTTAAAATCATCAAACACTGCAATGATCATGCCAGGCAGCCGGTGTTCACCTCACACAAGACTATATTTTCTTTGACCTTGTGTATTTCTGATACACAATTGGTATTTCTATCAAGAGAAAGATGAGTTGATCATTCTAATTTTATATTATTTTCATTAGTGTTCTTCAGGGTTATACTTAACCCTAACCCAAAACCATAAAAAATACATGAAACAAATGCTTGTTTTTGTTTTTTTGGGACATTGTTGCGGCTCCTCTCTTCCCAGTCTGTCAGTAACGCTCCGTTTACTTCCTGTCTCTATGAAGCCCCTCCTCCTGAAAGCACACTGTGCTCTGATTGGTCGGCTGGAGCAGTGTGTTGTGATTGGTCGAGCGCTTCGAGTGTGTTTGGGAAATGTCCCGCCCCTTTCCATAACCGCCAGTTTAACACACTACTAACTAACTCAACCAGGCCCCGCCCCTTTATTCTGCGTATGAATTATTATAATGAGGAATATTGAGACGTGAAAGCTCGAATCATTTTGCTGATAAACTGATAAAGTGATTTTTAGTCTGAGCCTTAATAAATATAGTTTTAGAATACGAATGGTGTGTAATAGGCAGAATGCAGTAAGTAACCAAATTTTTACATTCTGAGCATATTGGTTTTAAGCTGTGAATATTAAAAATTCAATAATCCATATTCAACTTTCAGATTTCACCTCAAAAATATTCAGTCTGTTTAAAAATGCAACCTATGAGGCAATTTTCGGTTAGTTTAATTTCGCTTCACAAACTCTCTTCCACAAATTCGACTGAAAATCTTTTCAAAATTTTACATTCTGAGCATATTGGTTTTAAGCTGTGAATATTAAAATTTCAATAATCCATATTCAACATTTTTAGATTTCAACATTTATTTACTGTTAGTGCCAACACTACTAGCCTGCGATGCATAAGAGTTTATTCATGCATTCATCAGGAAACTTTTATTATAACATGAGCAAACATACAGGAACTTTGAATGTTACATGAAGAATCAAAAACGTAAATATTTACATTATGTAGCAGAAATGCTGTTCGACTCTCATTAACATTAGCATTAACATCTCCTCTTAATGAACACTCTCAGACCTTGAGAACAAGTGGATTCATCTCTGTCAGAATAAAGACTCAGGTTTGTGCGAGTGAAGTGTGTTCTCCAGGGATGCTCTCGACGAGACTCTGAACTCTGGCCAGAATGATCTCGTTGGCGCAGTTGCAGTCTCCAGTGCTGTAGGGGGCGCTGATGCTCAACACACTCGCCACACGAAGAACATCCCCGTCTTCGGTCACCGGGACTCGGTTCTTCTCCAGCCACACGCGCAGGTTCTCCCTCCGAGACTTCAGCTCGTCGGCGCTGAGGACCTGCGCTCTGTCCGGCAGGAACAAGCTCTTCATCCGACTCTCCGATTCCTTCGTTCCGCTCGCGAGGATCTGAACGTCTGTCACCGCGTGACCCAGAACCACTTGCACCGATGGACGCTTCGTCTCCGGGAAACTCACCAGCACCACACTGCGATCGACAAAACAACATCATATGAGGCGATTCACACTTTGATTCAAAAAGCAAATGATTCATTTGAATCAAATACTGTGTCCAAAATCAAATCGACTAAATTAATCGAGTAATCGACTCGAATAATGACAAATGTATTTGAAACTAATAAAAAGCTTGTACTACTTGAAAAAAAAAATATGAATTGCATTAACCGATTTTAAAACTGGGAAACTCACCAGAATGAACAAACCAACACAATATGAGATGATTCACGCTGGGTTATGATTCAATGTTCCAATTCGATTCGCAAGCTCTCAGTTCAATTCTGATTCTAAATTTGATTTCCGATTCGACTCAATGAATATAGATTTAATACAAATCCTATATTTATTTTAAAAAAGAACAGTGAACATAAGTTTACAAGTGGTTAATTAATAAAAAGAAATTAAGAGCCACAAACCTGTATATTAAACTCTTATTTTAGGTGCATTAAAACAGAACCCAACTCTATATTTCATTATTTCAAACGCATACAATGAATAGACAGGATTTTGATGCAAGATGAAAAATGTATGCTGACGAGTGTCAGAACAGTGATCAAACAGGATCAGGTTATTTTATGTTTAAGATTAAACACATCAAATCTCCCAGCATTCGCTGTAACACGGAGGCTCAAGCCTATGAACAGTGGAGGAGAACTAATACTGGCTTTTGGGTGATAGATGGATAAATATGATCTACCAGAGAGAGTCATTGCCATTGGTCCACTGACGCCGGTAGGTCACGTGACATTAATATTCTATAAAGTATAGTGTTATACATAAAAAAAACCTACTTTTGCAGTATTTACACTGCTGAAGACCGTTAAAATGTGTCATCACAGTCTTTGAAAAGGGTCCACTGAGACCGGTAGGTCATGTCACAGCAACATTTGTAAATAAATATTTAAATAATTTAAAATGTAGTCACAAATAACAGCAAGTTATAAATGTGTATATAGCATTTATTACCCAGACAGTCGGCCCAGATCCAGGATCCAGCCCATGAATCCACATGTTCTAATGCATTATTAAAATTATTTAATGGGCCTGAGCTAACATGAACTAACATTGAACAGTTGTGATTTTATTAACTAGCGTAAACAGGAAACAAAACAAACAAACAGGTTTTAAGTACTTTAGTTGCATAATTGTTTTGTAGTTGTTATCTTCTGATGTTTACCTGGCAGAAACGGGGTCCACCGTGAACACGCGTCCCTCGAAGCGCTGCTGATCGTGAGCGGTTACACAAACCTCCTGATTGACGAACTCCTGCCACTGCTGAGGACTCCTGTCCCTCCACTGCAGCATCTCTGCGAACCACTAATCACTTAATCAGCGTTGATCAACTTAATCAGCGACTTCATCTCCACTGGAGTTTGGCGTAAGTGGACGCTGTACACGTGTGACGTCACTGTCGTAAACGAGCGTGTGATTGGTTGGCTGAGTCAGGTCGTTATTTCCTTCATGAGAATCATAGGAAATGTAGTCTTTTGCGGGGGCTGCGTGAGTTTGCGCATGCGCAGGTGAGGAGTCGTTTGACAGGCTGTTGTTTGTTGCTGTCAGGATTTCGTTATATCGCGTTATGTCGCGACACGGGCGACACGCAGGTGGTGAGTGCTATAATTCACGAATAATTCACGAATAAAACAAGGCTGGAGGCAGAATGCTTCATCTCATGTATTAAATATGTCTGGTTATTGAAAAGATGTGTTGTGTTTTAGCACGAGCTGCTAACTGTAATGGCGCCCTCGCGAACACCGATTAATAATAATAGTAATCATTGTAATTAATAATAAAACTAGTAATAGTAATAATCACAACGTTATTTGGATTCATACTTTGAATAATTGTCGGTTTGTAGGGTTATATGTTAACGTGAAGATGTTCATTCATGTGTCGTTTTATTTCTGTTTTGTTTTTATTAAAGTTTGCTCTGTATTTCAGATTTGAAATTATCATATAAGTTTGTAGATGTAGATGCTAAAACCGTTCAATTGAAACAGTAAGTGTGACGTAGTCTGTAAAGTTGATTTTGTTGACTAAAACTATTAAAATTCATTCTTTAATTGAAATTAAGCTGAAACGAAATCAAATATAATGTGAAAAACTTCAAAGGTACTAAAATTACTAAGACTAAAATAAATAAATTAAAGCTAAATAGAAATGTAAAAAGACAAAAGCACTTAATCTGACTAAAACTTAACTGAAAATATAAAAATAAAAGCTAATTCAAAATAGTAATAAGTTTATAAATAACACTGCTCAATATATGCTTATTTGAAATCTGAGTTCGTCTCCTGTCAAAATGTTTCTAATTTATTTCACCATTTATATTATACAAAATTATTATTAAATCTAATATATTATTGAAATCCTGTTTGTGTTGTTAATTGTGGTTTGAATTCAATACTTTCCCCTTTTAGCCGCTGAATTCTGTTTATTGAACATTAGCCTCTTGTGTCACAGAGTTAAACCGTGGTAAAAGCGTGGTTATTTCTTTATTTCATTGACAGATGACAGGTGTTAAATGTCCTTTTCTCTTTAAGAGACGAAGGTGTACGTGGGTAACCTGGGCACCGGGGCAGGTAAGGGTGAGCTGGAGCGGGCGTTCGGTTACTACGGGCCGCTGAGGACCGTGTGGATCGCTCGCAATCCTCCGGGATTCGCCTTCGTGGAGTTCGAGGATCCCAGAGATGCTGAGGACGCTGTGCGTGGCCTCGATGGCAAGTGAGTGGGCGGAGTCACGATTCAATGACTCACTCGTAGAGACACCGGCTGCGTCCCAAATCGCATACTCTCTTGAGTAGGTACTTATTTTGAATAAGTAATTCACGACTGCTAAAAAGGTGCGTTCTATATAGCATGAGTGTGTGTAGTATGAATGTAATCCGGACGTACTATTGTCGCCATGTTGTCATTATCATGTGACCAGCGTCAGTTGCCATTCATACATCCTCTCCCGTGGCCTCATGGGATAGTAAAGTGTCCATCGTATGCGCACTTCAGAATCTCACCGGAAGTAATAGGTCATTCGGTACTTTTTGCCTACTCTTTTATGAGGACTGTAAATTCAGTCATACTTCTTTTGTCACATGATTTTCGCCTAATATATAGTAGGGAAGTATGCGATTTCGGAAGCAGCCTTCACTTGTTTCTTTACTGGATAAATCAGTGTTTTTGAACAAATTTCTTAAATTAATGATTCAATGACTCTCTTAAAGACTTCTTTTTTTTTCATTACTGGATGAATCAGCGTGTTTGATCGAATCTCTTGAGTGAATGATTCAATGACTCACTCATAAAGACTTCACGTGTTTCATTACTGGATGAATCAGTGTTTTTGAACAAATTTCTTAAATTAATGACTCACTCTTAAAGACTTCACTTGTTTCTTTACTGGATGAATCAGTGTTTTTGAACAAATTTCTTAAATTAATGATTCAATGACTCTCTTAAAGACTTCTTTTTTTTTCATTACTGGATGAATCAGTGTTTTTGAATGAATCTCTTGAGTGAATGATTAAATGACTCACTCTTAAAGACTTCACTTGTTTCATTACTGGATGAATCAGTGTTTTTGAATGAATCTCTTGAGTGAATGATTCAATGACTCACTCTTAAAGACTTCACTTGTTTCATTACTGGATGAATCAGCGTTTTTGAACGAATCTCTTGAGTGAATGATTCAATGACTCACTCATAAAGACTTCAAGTGTTTCATTACTGGATGAATCAGCGTTTTTGAACGAATCTCTTGAATGAATGATTCAAAGACTCACTCATAAAGACTTCACGTGTTTCATTACTGGATGAATCAGTGTTTTTGAACGAATCTCTTGAATGAATGATTCAATGACTCACTCATAAAGACTTCACTTGTTTCATTACTGGATGAATCTGCTTTTTTGAACAAATCTCTTGAGTGAATGATTAAATGATAAATATATGTATAACAGTCACTTGTCGCCGCCTACTGGTGTAACGATAAAACTGATACAATCTTTATCTGAAGCGTCAAGCTTCAAAAAGTGATTCGCTCTATTTTGATCTCTAGCGTAGACATCAGTGTTTATATCTGAACTATAAACCTTTATCCAGAACTTCTGTGATAATTTGAATGATTTTAAGACAGAAATAATAATTCTGTGTGTCAGATCGCCATCTTTTAACTATTAATTGTGCAGGTCTAAGTTTTAGTTATTTTAGTACAACTAAAGGAACATGAGAAATCCCAGATATCTGGAATTTTTCTATTTTGTCTCAGTTAACCTTTATTTTATTTCAAGTAACAAAGATTTTATTTCACCGCAGATGCGTACCTTTTTTCTAGTAATCCGAGTCATCCTCTTTGTTTAGTATAAAGTATGTATTTCATGTCCTTTATTTATTTTTCTGTACATCACTTTGGTCCACTTGGGTTGTTTTAAAGTGTTTTATAAGTAAAGTTTGATTGATTGCTGATTGTTGTTTTGATGCTCCATTTTTCTAAACGTCATAATCATTCGTTAACAAGCAAATATTCAATAACACTTCAATAAACTCATTGATTCTGCAATAAATTATTACTTTATTTAAATTAATACTTTTTTCGCTATCTGTGATTTTGTATATGTACATTTCTGAAATACAGGTGAAACTGGAAAAATGAGAATATGGTGCAAAAGTTCATTTATTTCAGTAATTCAACTTAAAAGGTGAAACTAATATATTATATAGACTCATTACATGCAAAGTGAGATATTTCAAGCCTTTATTTGTTATTATTTTGATGATTATGGCTTACAGCTTATGAAAACCCCACATTCAAAATTAGAAAGGTTTTCATAAGGCTTAAAAAAAAAATTTGTTTGGTTCCGGTTTCCGACCGACCCTGTCAATTTATGTGCGACCCAAATTTATTTTATGAGCTTGGGGAAGAAATAATAAAAATTAAATAAATACACAAATAAAAAACTTTGAGGCGAACTATAATTTACGTTTTTGTACAGCACGCGATGCAAGATGCCATCTGTTGTCCTCCAGCAAAACAAACGAGGCAGCAACATGGTCGTTCACACATCGTTCGTCAAACTGAACTATAATACATATAGGCTACAAGTTTTTTTTGTTTTTTTTTGTCATTAAGGACACTTTTATTCATATACGCACACATACAAATGCATGCATTCATAGGCACGCACACACCACATGATGAGTTACAGAGTAACCTCCATCCGCCTCCCAAGTTTCATTAAAAATCATCCCAAATCCCAATACCCTCTTCTGCTGTCTACCACTTCTTTCGCCATGTATTTGTTCGTTTCTTTTATTACTTTATGCAATCCAAAACACTCTAACCTGCCGCGCTTCGTATCTCCAGAGCCCGTCTAACTTGTCCGCTTGTCCGCGACAAATGGATTTTTGAAGGACAAGTAAAAGAGAATTTTACTTGCCCGAACGGACAAGTAGCCTGATTAGAACATCAATAACAAACAAACAAATAACTAGGGAATCACTAAACCGAGAGAATGATTTTATTACATTTATTGTAAGTTGCGATCGATTGTGGATAATAAATGCATTAGCCTGCTGACGGTGAGGTGCGCTGTTGACGCTCGCGCAGCCTCTCGAGGAGAAATCTACACACATGAGCGCAGCACACATACACACACTCAGTTAACAACATACTGCCTATAAACAAATCTAAATGTGGAGTTTCTATATTTTAACATATGTGTTAAGCAGCCTCAATTATTTTTCCTGAATACCATATCACAATTGAAAATGTGACATTGATTTCCTACAACAGTTCAATAAACAGTTACAATTAAGTCACTTACATTTTAGATGAAATATTGGCTGTTTTTGTTCTGTTTCTGCAGCGAAAATAGTTCCAAACAAAAATCACAGCAGAACCACGGCGCATCTCACAGGAACACTCAACCTGTTTTCATTACTGAATGATTCAGCATTTTGACCGAATCGGTTGAGTCAAAGATTCAATGACCCATTCATAAACATCCGTCTCATTCTTGAATGAATCAACCGTTTAAACGAATCGTTTGAATTAATGAATCAATGACTCACTCATTAATACGGCCGCCTGCCGCCACCTATTGGCAGTTTAGTGTTATGTTTATAAGTAGCCTAGTATACTTCTTTCCGATGTTTCTTATTTGTACATTTAAATCAATTTCATAACATTATTTTATGCAATTGTAATTTTTCAGTGTAAATTATTTAATTTGATCAGCCCTACTTAGGGTAACAGTATGCTTCATCTTTCATTTTAAATTCCTAAATTTGATCAATAAATTCAATTATTTAGAATAAGACGACACTATAGGGCATTTAATAAGATTGGGGGAGGGGATGCCCTTCAAAGGTGCAGATATTACAATATGCCAATTTAAATATCAAAGCTGATTGAACACTGATGAGAACATTGCTTCAGAATAAATAAATTTAAAAAATTTAAAAAATCCGGACAAGCAACTTTTTTACTCTGACAAGTGAATGACAGATTTACTTGTTCGGAGGGCAAGCACATGAAAAGGCTTAAGGTCGAGCCCTGAATAATTTCCTACCTATCCATTGCTGCTGCCACTAAAAAAAAAAAAAAAAAAAAAAAAAAAAAAAAAAAATCCCTACCGACCCATGACCTCAACTGCCAACAAACCGGAACCAAACTTTTTTTTTTTTTATGCCTAAGCTGTAAGCCATAATCATCACAATTATTATCATCACAAAGGCTTGAAATATCTCACTTTGCATGTATATATTAGTTTTTT
This sequence comes from Rhinichthys klamathensis goyatoka, assembly GCF_029890125.1. NCBI lineage: Eukaryota > Metazoa > Chordata > Actinopteri > Cypriniformes > Leuciscidae > Rhinichthys > Rhinichthys klamathensis. The sequence continues at coordinate 124,474 of NW_026607169.1, forward strand.
CAAGATATTCTAATTTTTCGAGTTTCACCTGTACATAACTTAGACAGTCACCTCTTATAACTAATAATTGTAATGTGCATTTTCTGTAAGGCTGCTTTGAAACGATGTGTATTGTGAAAGTAAACGCGAGTGGATTGATCGATTGAGTGATTTGTTTCAGTGTGATCTGCGGCTCTCGAACGCGTGTGGAATTGTCCACCGGAATGCCACGGCGTTCCCGATACGACCGTCCGCCCACCCGCCGGCCCTTCGACCCGAGCGACCGCTGCTACGAGTGCGGCGAGAAGGGCCACTACGCGTACGACTGCCACCGCTACAGCCGCCGGCGCCGGAGCAGGTACAGCCAGTGGGATCGGAACACACACAACCTGTCGATCTATAACACTGTCATTGCTGTTATATTGTTCTCTTCTCTCTCTGTCTGCTTGATTTCCTGTGTAGTTGTTTGTGTTGATTTTGTGGGTTTGGAGGGGGGATGTTTTATTGTTTTCTGATCTGATGTTTTCTCCAATGTTCTTTGGGATTTA
>NW_026607169.1:130000-132500 GCF_029890125.1 Rhinichthys klamathensis goyatoka
CGCCTTCCCGAAGCCCTGCCAGAAGTGAGAGTCCCGAGCGAGACTGAAGCTCCTGTTCTAGTGTGTGTGTTTGTTATCCGGGGCTTCGGCTCAGTTCTTATTGCAGTACAGCTGAAGTAATAATAAAAAAATGCCAGTTTGATTGTAAGGAAGCTCTTGTGTGAGGAGCAGAATATTCTGAGTTGATTTTTCTCTAGATGAGGAGAGAGTTTGTCTGATTTTCTACATGTTTTGTTGTGCGGTTCACGTGTTCCTGCATCAGTTTGAGTTTTGTATGCATAATAAATAAAGTTAAAACACATTCCCTCTCTGTGAGATTTCTTCATGTTAACAATGCTGTACCAGAAGGTGGCGCTGTCGTTTTCAGCAGCTCTGTTTCACACAGAAGACATTCTTACTTCTGATGGCAGATAAATTGTTGTTTTACTATATTCTTGTATTCTAGTAAAAGTTTATTTGGATCTCTGGACAAGAAAAATAATCTTGTTTTCCCTTTGAATTTGACTGATATTTCTAAACCTCACTGACGGATATTTGTTCTTGTTTTAAGCATAAATATTTTCATAAAACTAGACTTAATCTAGAAGACTTAATCTTTGTCTAAAAGTCTAAAAGACATAATCTTTGCTTCTCAAGTAAATGCATCTTGATTTAAGAATGTTGAGATATTTTTACTCGGGAAAAAGACAAAAATACAAAGGAAGAACTTAATTTTTGCAGTTCATCTGCTGTATTTTTGAAGGCATTATGAATGTCATAATTATGTGTGAAAAATGCTGCCTGATGGAGAGATTGAAAGTGAATTAATTCATAAACATCAATTTGTAATTGTTTTAACATTCCATTTTGACAGTGATTTATGGCTTATTATTAAAACTCATTTGTATTTGTTGTAAATCAAAGATTCAGCTAAAATATTTACTTAAGGGGAGATTTTACATTTAAATAACTTAAGTTTTAATAAAATAATGATTGAGGAACACATTCATGTTCACGGTTCTCTGATGTAATGGTAAAAAATATTTCATCTTTTTTATTGAGTGTTTTATGTTTAATATTTAAAAATGATTTATTTAATATTTGAACTCAGTTGGCAACTCAGATTTTATAACCATTTAACTTTAAATATTGTTTCAATATGATTCAAATGGCTTTTTTCCACATTGAAACAAGTATCTTATGTACAATAATTTACAATTTACAAATCATTTAGCTTTAAATGTTGTTTTAAGGTTTTTTAATGCTAAAACAACAGATGACATTTTTTCAATCACAATTTTTACACTGTAAATAAAAAAATTGCTGCCTTAAATTGTTAAGAACAATCAACTTGGATGTTTAAGTCATTTCAACTTAAGTTTTGAATCTTGTATAACTTGTAGGCTATAAAAAAAGGTTCAAGTCCCCCTGTGGTGAGAATCCAGCGTTTAATGTTGTTTATGTGTCTATGTGGTGTTTTTAATACGCTTTAAGACACACCATGTGTAAGTTCATAAGTCGACAGCATTGCTGAGTATTTCCTGCTTAAAACTGCAGTGAACCAAAGACAGTCTCAAAAACACGGTTTGAAATCGCTGGTGTTTCTGACGTCACAAACCATAGATATCCATAAGCCTTTATTATGGATATCTATGTCACAAACTACCTTGTAAGTAACCAATCAGATCAACGTGTGATAGTCAACCATAGACAGTATAAGAAGTGGACAGAGCCATCTCATTGGAGCTCAGTTGAGACAGTGGAAGCCCATTTTTAGCGATTTTTGAGCACTTCCGTTCCTGACGCGCAGACTCAGACCGACTCAAACTAAGCTTGATGACGTGAGCAACCTGTCTGACAGACGTTACTCTTCTAGTAGCTGTGCGTGAAAATTGCCAACGTTAATCTTGCAGAGACGGGGAACTTGAGCAGAGTTCTTTGGCGTGAGTGAGCAGGAGTAAGTATCCCGTTGCTTTTATGGACTCATTATCTATGGGCTTCTCTCTTGACGGGACGTCCCCCGATCGCCTGCGAGCTTCTCCTCCTGTCTGTACGGTAACTTCTGTACAGCGCGACAGAGTCGAGTGGTTATGACGCAATCGTTAGCCTATTTTTACTAAAACTGTTTCTACGGGGCCATAATGTAACATAGAAGGTAATGGAGCCCTTTATACATTGTCCTGTTTCTTTAGAAATAAATAATGGACAAATGGAGTCTTTAAACGCCTCAGATGTAAAGTTATTCGCTGTCAAAGTGACGCCAAAATGAATGGGAGTCAATGGAAATGCTAACGCAAGTGAAGTTCTGCTACAAGATGGCGGCACCCGGCCGGCTTCAACTTCCGGTCGATGGATTACCCCCTTGTCGTCAACCAGTGGATCTCTGAGTTGAGTGAGTGAGTGGAGGTGGGGCTCATTTGCATATTCATAGAACCGCGCATACTAAAATGAGGCAAGGGTGTCAAGTAAAATGTCACATAACATGCAGTTTAAAGGTCGGTTCACGCCATGAAAAATAATT
>NW_026607169.1:135000-182500 GCF_029890125.1 Rhinichthys klamathensis goyatoka
ACTCTTAAAATCTCTAAAATTCAGTTTGATCACGCCTAAAGTCACAATGGAATCAAAATGGACAATTTTTTAATGGAATGGTCTTCAGTAATGGGTCAATGATGGTGTGTTTAGTAATGGGTTAATGGTGGTCTTATGGGTTAGTAAATGGTGGTCTTGTGGGTTAGTAATGGGTTAATGGTGGTCTTATGGGTTAGTAAATGGTGGTCTTATGGGTTAGTAATGGGTTTATGATGGTCTTATGGGTTAGTAATGGGTAAATGGTGGTCTTATGGGTTAGTAATGGGTTAATGATGGTCTTATGGGTTAGTAATGGGTAAATGGTGGTCTTATGGGTTAGTAATGGGTTAATGATGGTCTTATGGGTTAGTAATTGGTAAATTATGGTCTTATGGGTTAGTAATGGGTAAATGGTGGTCTTATGGGTTAGTAATGGGTAAATGATGGTGAATGGACTGCATTTATATAGCGTTTTCACAGACCCAATGGCCACCAAAGCGCTTTACATTTGCCTCACATTCACCCATTCACACACTCATTTATACACCGACGGCGGTGTCTGCCATACAAGGCGCCATCCAACTCGTCGGGAGCAGCCGGGGTTAGGTGTCTTATGATGGTCTTATGGGTTAGTAATGGGTTAATTAGTAATGGTCTTATGGGTTAGTAATGGGTCAATGATGGTGTTTAGTAATGGGTCAATGATGGTCTTATGGGTTAGTAATGGGTTAATGATGGTGTTATGGGTTAGTAATGGGTCAATGATGGTGTTTAGTAATGGGTCAATGATGGTCTTATGGGTTAGTAATGGGTTAATTAGTAATGGTCTTATGGGTTAGTAATGGGTCAATGATGGTGTTTAGTAATGGGTCAATGATGGTCTTATGGGTTAGTAATGGGTTAATGATGGTCTTATGGGTTAGTAAATGGTGGTCTTATGGGTTAGTAATGGGTTAATGGTGGTCTTATGGGTTAGTAAATGGTGGTCTTATGGGTTAGTAATGGGTTAATGATGGTCTTATGGGTTAGTAATTGGTAAATGATGGTCTTATGGGTTAGTGATGGGTTAATGATGGTCTTATGGGTTAGTAATGGGTTAATGATGGTCTTATGGGTTAGTAATTGGTAAATGATGGTCTTATGGATTAGTAATGGGTAAATGGTGGTCTTATGGGTTAGTAATGGGTTTTAATGATGGTAAATGGTAAATGGACTGCATTTATATAGCGCTTTCACAGACCCAATGGCCACCAAAGCGCTTTACATTTGCCTCACATTCACCCATTCACACACTCATTCATACACCGACGGCGGTGTCTGCCATACAAGGCGCCATCCAACTCGTCGGGAGCAGCCGGGGTTAGGTGTCTTATGATGGTCTTATGGGTTAGTAATGGGTTAATTAGTAATGGTCTTATGGGTTAGTAATGGGTCAATGATGGTCTAATGGGTTAGTAATGGGTTAATTAGTAATGGTCTTTTGGGTTAGTAATGGGTCAATGATGGTCTAATGGGTTAGTAATGGGTTAATTAGTAATGGTCTTATGGGTTAGTAATGGGTCAATGATGGTCTAATGGGTTAGTAATGGGTTAATGATGGTCTTATGGGTTAGTAATGGGTTAATTAGTAATGGTCTTATGGGTTAGTAATGGGTTAATGATGGTCTTATGGGTTAGTAATGGGTTAATGATGGTCTTATGGGTTAGTAACGGGTTAATGATTGTCTTATGGGTTAGTAATGGGTCAATGATGGTCTTATGGGTTAGTAATGGGTTAATGGTGGTCTTAATGGTTAGTAATGGGTCAATTATGGTCTTATGGGTTAGTAATGGGTTAATGGTGGTCTTATGGGTTAGTAACGGGTTAATGATTGTCTTATGGGTTAGTAATGGGTTAATGGTGGTCTTATGGGTTAGTAATGGGTTAATGATGGTCTTATGGGTTAGTAATTGGTAAATGATGGTCTTATGGGTTAGTGATGGGTTAATGATGGTCTTATGGGTTAGTAATTGGTAAATGATGGTCTTATGGGTTAGTGATGGGTTAATGATGGTCTTATGGGTTAGTAATGGGTTAATGATGGTCTTATGGGTTAGTAATTGGTAAATGATGGTCTTATGGATTAGTAATGGGTAAATGGTGGTCTTATGGGTTAGTAATGGGTTTTAATGATGGTAAATGGTAAATGGACTGCATTTATATAGCGCTTTCACAGACCCAATGGCCACCAAAGCGCTTTACATTTGCCTCACATTCACCCATTCACACACTCATTCATACACCGACGGCGGTGTCTGCCATACAAGGCGCCATCCAACTCGTCGGGAGCAGCCGGGGTTAGGTGTCTTATGATGGTCTTATGGGTTAGTAATGGGTTAATTAGTAATGGTCTTATGGGTTAGTAATGGGTCAATGATGGTCTAATGGGTTAGTAATGGGTTAATTAGTAATGGTCTTTTGGGTTAGTAATGGGTCAATGATGGTCTAATGGGTTAGTAATGGGTTAATTAGTAATGGTCTTATGGGTTAGTAATGGGTCAATGATGGTCTAATGGGTTAGTAATGGGTTAATGATGGTCTTATGGGTTAGTAATGGGTTAATTAGTAATGGTCTTATGGGTTAGTAATGGGTTAATGATGGTCTTATGGGTTAGTAATGGGTTAATGATGGTCTTATGGGTTAGTAACGGGTTAATGATTGTCTTATGGGTTAGTAATGGGTCAATGATGGTCTTATGGGTTAGTAATGGGTTAATGGTGGTCTTAATGGTTAGTAATGGGTCAATTATGGTCTTATGGGTTAGTAATGGGTTAATGGTGGTCTTATGGGTTAGTAACGGGTTAATGATTGTCTTATGGGTTAGTAATGGGTTAATGGTGGTCTTATGGGTTAGTAATGGGTTAATGATGGTCTTATGGGTTAGTAATGGGTCAATGATGGTCTTATGGGTTAGTAATGGGTTAATGATGGTCTTATGGGTTAGTAATGGGTTAATGATGGTGTTTATGGGTTAGTAATGAGTTAATGGTGGTCTTATGGGTTAGTAATGAGTTAATGATGGTCTTATGGGTTAGTAATGGGTTAATGATGGTCTTTAGTAATGGGTTAATGATGGTCTTATGGGTTAGTAATGGGTTAATTAGTAATGGTCTTATGGGTTAGTAATGGGTCAATGATGGTCTTATGGGTTATTACTGGGTTAATGATGGTCTTATGGGTTAGTAATGGGTTAATGATGGTCTTTAGTAATGGGTTAATGATGGTCTTATTGGTTAGTAATGGGTTAATGATGGTCTTTAGTAATGGGTTAATGATGGTCTTATGGGTTAGTAATGGGTTAATTAGTAATGGTCTTATGGGTTAGTAATGGGTCAATGATGGTCTTATGGGTTATTACTGGGTTAATGATGGTCTTATGGGTTAGTAATGGGTTAATGATGGTCTTTAGTAATGGGTTAATGATGGTCTTATGGGTTAGTAATGGGTTAATTAGTAATGGTCTTATGGGTTAGTAATGGGTCAATGATGGTCTTATGGGTTATTACTGGGTTAATGATGGTCTTATGGGTTAGTAATGGGTTAATGATGGTCTTATGGGTTAGTAATGGGTTAATGATGGGTTAATTAGTAATGGTCTTATGGGTTAGTAACGGGTCAATGATGGTCTTATGGGTTAGTAATGGGTTAATGATGGTCTTATGGGTTAGTAATGGGTTAATTAGTAATGGTCTTATTGGTTAATAATGGGTTAATGGTGGTCTTATGGGTTAGTAATGGGTTAATGGTGGTCTTATGGGTTAATAATGGGTTAATGATGGTCTTATGGGTTAGTAATGGGTTAATGGTGGTCTTATGGGTTAGTAATGGGTTAATGATGGGTTAATGGTGGTCTTATGGGTTAGTAATGGGTTAATGATGGTCTTATGGGTTAGTAATGTGTTAATGGTGGTCTTATGGGTTAGTAATGGGTCAATGGTGGTCTTTTGGGTTAGTAATGGGTTAATGGTGGTCTTATGGGTTAGTAATGGGTTAATGGTGGTCTTATGGGTTAGTAATGGGTTAATGATGGTCTTATGGGTTAGTGATGGGTTAGTGGTGGTCTTATGGGTTAGTGATAGGTTAATGATGGTCTTATGGGTTAGTAATGGGTTAATGGTGGTCTTATGGGTTAGTAATGGGTTAATGATGGTCTTTAGTAATGGGTTAGTGATAGGTTAATGATGGTCTTATGGGTTAGTAATGGGTTAATGGTGGTCTTATGGGTTAGTAATGGGTTAATGATGGTCTTTAGTAATGGGTTAATGATGGTCTTATGGGTTAGTGATGGGTTAATGATGGTCTTATGGGTTAGTAATGGGTTAATGGTGGTCTTATGGGTTAGTAATGGGTCAATGGTGGTCTTTTGGGTTAGTAATGGGTTAATGGTGGTCTTATGGGTTAGTAATGGGTTAATGGTGGTCTTATGGGTTAGTAATGGGTTAATGATGGTCTTATGGGTTAGTGATGGGTTAGTGGTGGTCTTATGGGTTAGTGATAGGTTAATGATGGTCTTATGGGTTAGTAATGGGTTAATGGTGGTCTTATGGGTTAGTAATGGGTTAATGATGGTCTTTAGTAATGGGTTAATGATGGTCTTATGGGTTAGTGATGGGTTAATGATGGTCTTATGGGTTAGTAATGGGTTAATTGTGGTCTTATGGGTTAGTAATGGGTTAATGATGGTCTTATTGGTTAGTAATGGGTTAATGATGGTCTTATGGGTTAGTAATGGGTTAATGATGGTCTTATGGGTTAGTAATGGGTTAATTAGTAATGGTCTTATGGGATAGTAATGGGTTAATGGTGGTCTTATGGGTTAGTAATGGGTTAATGGTGGTCTAATGGGTTAGTAATGGGTTAATGATGGTCTTATGGGTTAGTAATGGGTTAGTGATGGGTTAATGATGGTCTAATGGGTTAGTAATGATAGTCTTATGGGTTAATGATGGTCTTTAGTAATGGGTTAATGATGGTCTTATGGGTTAGTAATGGGTTAATGATGGTCTTATGGGTAAGTAATGGGTTAATGATGGTCTTTAGTAATGGGTTAATGATGGCTCTATTGTTCATTTGTTTCTATCTATCTATCTATCTATCTATCTATCTATCTATCTATCTATCTATCTATCTATCTATCTATCTATCTATCTATCTATCTGATGGCCTTGAATCTGTCATGTTTTAGTTACATTTTTAGTGAAACCCATTTAAAGCATATAAACTCTCATGTAAATGAGCGTTACACTGAAACCATCTGTGGAGAAACCAGTTTCACTCTAATTGAATTAAGCATATTTCAGTGTGTATTTCATAGTGTTCGTAAGATCAAACCGCTGAGCTGAAAGCGCTGGTGTGTAGATGCCCAGATCTCAAGACGACACACACTCACAGAGGTTGTTTTGCTCAAGAGGTCGTCTGCTATTCTTACGTCCTGCTCAAGTATTCACACACACCTGATATATTCAGACACCGCTGTGAACACTTGTGCAGAGAAGAGTGTGTGTGTGTGTGTGTCTGCGCGCTCCAATGCTTGATGTTCACTGCAATAAATGCTTCCTTCCTCAGTGTTTCTGTCTTGTTTTCCAGCACAAATATCTAAACATTCTTTAATCAAGAGACATTTACTGGAGAAGCAAAGTAACTAGATATTATTTTCTGACATGTTTTAAAATGAAGTGAGTTTGTGTTTAAAACAGAAAAAAATTTAAGTGGGGTCAGAAAAATAAACTTAATTAAAAAGGAAAGCAAGATTATTTTTCTGACTCCACAGGCAGATATTTGTTCTTGTTTTAAGCACAAACTCACTTCATTTGGATACATTTCTCAGTAATCAAGACTTAATATCTTCAGTCATTTTGCTTCTCAAGTAAATGCATCTTTATTTAAGGATGTTTCGATATTTGTGCTGAAGAACAAGTCAGAAATACTGAGTACAAGTGTCTATATAAACCCTTCATTACAGCCACACAACTCTTTTTTTAGTGAGCGGTTTGCACACACACACACACACACACACACACACACACACACACACACACACACACACACACACACACACACACACACACACACACACACACACACACACACACACACACACACACACACACACACACACACTTACACACACACACACACACACACACACACACACACACACTCTTGTACATCTATCTTTATGAGGACATTCATTGACACAATGCAATCTCTAGGCGCTTACCCTAACCTTACTCATCACAACTAAGTGCTTAACCCGAACCCTTACCCTAAACCTACCCTTAACCTAATTATAACCTTATCCCTAAACCAAGTCTTGACCCTCAAAAAGGCCTTTAAAGGGGTCTCAGAAAGTGAGGACCGGCCAAAATGTCCTCACTTTACTCTCTTTGTCCTCACTCCAATGGTCTAAAACTCAAACTGGTCCTCACAAAGATAGTCGTACAAGTACACACACACACTCTCTCTCAACACACACAATCACTCAATCTCTCTCTCACACACACACACACACACACACACACACACACACTCTCTCTCTCTCAAACACACACACACACACACACACTCAATCTCTCTCTCTCTCACACACACACTCTCACACCCACACACGCACACACACTCTCTCTCTCTCTCTCTCTCTCTCTCTCTCTCTCTCTCTCTCTCTCTCTCTCTCTCTCTCTCTCTCTCTCTCTCTCTCTCTCTCTCTCTCTCTCTCTCTCTCTCTCTCTCTCTCTCTCTCTCTCTCTCACACACACACACACACACCCGCACATGTTTGTGCAGCTCTGTCCTAGATAGCTGTGTGTGGTTCTCCAGGTTTCGCAGCTTTATCTCTTCAGTCGGGGAGATGAAGCGCTCCTGCATAACATGCTCTGATGCAGAAAAACACCTGCCGCTCGACTGGCTGCATGAAACGCTATTTGATGCAAATTCAACAATTTCCTTCCCGGTGAACAAAAGGTAGAACAGAGACGACTCAGAAATCACACACCAGCAACATCATGCTCTCCACCAACACGACAGGAGACATTATTATCAACGTCTGTTTATTTCAGAAGATTTATGGGATGTGAGAGACGTGTGGTGTGTCTCAGTGGACTGTAATCGCTGCTGAAGTGTGTGTGTGTGTCTCAAAGAGCTGAACGCCAGACGCATCTTTATCTGTGGTCTCCTACTACATGAAGCCACAGATACACACACACACACACACACACACACACACACACACACAAGTCCAAACCTGAGCTGACGGCGGGAGGAATCATGGCAGAGACTGAAGACACACATCTGAAATCTGTCTCTAGTGTCCATGAGAACATAAACATTGAGAACATGAACCATCAATTCATCTGTCTGTCTGTCTGTATATCTGTCTGTCTGTCTGTATATCTGTCTGTCTGTCTGCATATCTGTCTGTCTGTCTGCATATCTGTCTGTCTGTCTGTCTGTCTGCATATCTGTCTGTCTGTCTGTCTGTCTGTCTGCATATCTGTCTGTCTGTCTGTATATCTGTCTGTCTGTCTGTATATCTGTCTGTCTGTCTGCATATCTGTCTGTCTGTCTGTCTGTCTGCATATCTGTCTGTCTGTCTGCATATCTGTCTGTCTGTCTGTCTGTCTGCATATCTGTCTGTCTGTCTGCATATCTGTCTGTCTGTCTGTCTGTCTGTCTGTATATCTGTCTGTCTGTCTGTCTGTCTGTCTGCATATCTGTCTGTCTGTCTGTCATTCTGTCTGTCTGTCATTCTGTCTGTCTGTCATTCTGTCTGTCTGTCTGTCCTTCATCACCTGATGCTCTTTTAATCCAGTCATGTCGCACTTGTTATTTATATTCTGTTTTCTCATTAAACTGCTCTGAGTCACAATCAGAGAAAATCCACATGATTCCACTTCCTCATATTTGACACATATTCTCATATATCAGTTTCTCCAGGTTTAAACTTCCCTCTGCTAAAATATTCTAATTTAATTGAACCTTTAATTAAGACAGCTCTTTGTTTTCGTGTTTCTGTTGATAGACAGGAATCCTGATTATTTTAACAGCCTATCATTTATTTTGTATATATACTGAACGTTATCTAACGACTTTATTGTTTTATGAATAGTGCTTGACATGATCATTATAGTAAAGTAATTTTCAAACAAAGAAGTTCAAAGCGATTATTATAATTATTTTAACGTCAGCTCTTATTAAAGTAGTCCTGTGTTCTTTACGCATGTTCCGGTTTCAGCCAATCAGCGCCGCCGCTCATCCGTCACTCAGAGGCAGCATCCAATGAAACCCCAGCGTGACGTCAGAGCCGCAGTGAGCGAGCATCGAGGGCGTGAGCGCGCAAAGAGCTGTTGCTCAGAGCAGCACATGAGCGTACGCGCTCCTCTCAGATTATTATTCTCATCATTTTATTATCGATTTGTGAGCGATTGACTGATTGATTGATATATTATGTCTGTGATGGAGGAGTACGAGCGCGCGCCAAAGCGCCTGAAGGTGTCAGCTGAGGACGAGGAGGAGCTGGAGGAAGGCGAGGAGTCAGACTCAGCATCCCCGGGGCTCATGGGTGAAGATGAGGAGGATGAAGGGCAAAGAAGAGCTCGATGGAGCTCCTCGGATAGGAAGGTCAGACCTAAATCACTGTATTTGATGGCATGTGCATTAATATTCTCAATGCATTCAGATTCATAGTGCTGCATTGATATGATATGACACACGTTTAGTGCATGATGTCAAAACACTGCGAAGAGAAAAACATCAACTGGAACAGTGGCATTGATATAAATCTGACTAGCTGCGGTAAAACAGTCCAGTGTGAAAACATAATCTCACCTACCACAAATCACATGTTACATGCATGTTATATTTGATTAATTTGAGGTGTCATGTCAATAACATTTAAATATGATTTAAAAAAAAAAGAAAATCAAGTCATTTTCATTACATTTAATGTGCATATAGTTTAAAGTACATTTAAAATATAGATATATCCTAAAGTACCCAATTAACACGCGTGTGCATGGAATATATTACATAAATGCATAGTACTATGCTATATATCAAAGTAAAAATAAATTTTTTTTTTAAATTTGGCATCAAATTAAAAATTCCCTTCTTCATAGGTTATTAAAATGTACTTCACACTATGAAAAAATGGTTATTTTGAGATCCGATCACTTGAGATTCGTTGGGGAACCAGAAATGGCATTCTGACTCGAACAAACATGTGCTAAATGTTCATGTAACTCGTGTTGAGCTTGTTCAAGGAGTTCCTGAGATTTCTGCAAACATCCGTATAACCCAAGATTTGTGCAATATGATGCAAACACGGCCACTGTGGTTAAAGCAAGGAAAATACAAAACTGGTGGTTTTGCAATGCCAGTAACATCAAACCAAAACAACGAGGAGAAACTAAAAATGGTCAAGCGAGCATCTTCATAATTCTCATAGCACTTGACTAAAGTCAAGTCAGCTTTACAGAAATCATGATGTGAATGTATTACATATTATTATAATATCTTCTTGTCTTATAGTTGCATTTATCAGATTATATAGTTACATTTCGGGTCGATACAAACAATCAAGCCGTCACGATTTTCTCTGTAGTTGAAATACAACTACAACTGATGTTGAAATGCATCAAATGTTTTATTTTTAAATAATTTGCCTTGCAATATTGACAAAGTAAATAAAACCATGTGATAGAAACTCTCAGATCATCCACCTTTTCTGTCGTTGTATTTATTTCATGGCATAATGCATTGCACACCTCGTGTAATAATTAAAAACACTGGCTAGTAATGTACAGTAAAATATAAGCACACTTCATGCTTCACTTCATTACAGATGAAAATGAGCTTTTCTGCTAACTCTGGCGCATTTTGAGTGTAAACAAAATGTCAATTGATGTGCATTGTCGCTTTTTAATAAAAAAATATAAAAAAATAAAAAATGCACTGCCGTCACTGTAGTATTTAAATAATTATCCAAGATAAGGGGCCCTATCTTGCACTCAGTGCAATTGACTTTGTACACTGCCGCATGTATCATTCGTATTTTGCAGCCGCGCAAAGCGGGCTTTTCCCTCCACAGACGCACGTCGGTAAACTAGGGAATGAACTTGCGCTCCCTGGGCGGGGCGGCGCAAAAAGGAGGCGTGTTTTGGCGCAAACATTCCCTAGTGCTATTTAACAGTTCCAGAAAACAATTGCGCCACTGACCAGAACAAACCTAGTCTAAAGTCAGTGGCGCGTTGCGCGTTGTTCATAATGCTATTTTAAGCGCGCATGCTTGGCCATAGTGTAGCGGTTGCACAACGCGCATACACTTTGATTCTCTCATCTACACAGATGCAGCAGTTTTTATTTTTGCAAATCATACATTATAACAAGGAAAAATATTAACACATGAGGGAAATCATTGTGGTGTCCATGAAGATGTAAAAAAAATATTTTTTTTCCTCCCAAGCCTGTTTAACCGACGCTGATTTGGGTGGGTTTCTCCATCCCCATACAACGTCACTTCTCTGTCTTTCACGGCCCTGACAAGAGCGTCGGTCTCCTCGGCTGTGAACCGCTCCTGCCGCGCGCCTGGTAAATCCGCCGTTATAAAAGCAATCCGCCATGCAACATGCGCACCTGCTCTTAAAGGGTATGTTGGATGACGCTCTGATTGGTTTATTTCACGTTACGCCCCAAACCACACCTATGAATAATGAAGCTACTTCAGACCAACCCCTTTTAACCTTGCGTCGGGCGCAAGAGTCATTTATCCCGCCGGTAAAATAGCAACAGCGCCCAAGACCCGCCCACAAAGTTACTTGCGTTTCAGATCGTTAAAATAGGGCCCTAAGAGTGTCTGATCACATGATGGTTTTACATGCACCCGTATAATGCAATTTAGGCAACATTGCGATTAAACTTTACCTCATGTAAACTAGGGATGCACTGATATGAAAATGTTGGCCGATACCGATAACCGATAATATATTTGAAAACCGATATATTAGCCGATAAAATCTAAATTTGTGTATATTTTTTGAGAGCCTGATTACAAAAACAGAAGTCTCCTCATTAAAAGCCACGTCCCAAACACACAATTATAATGATATGTAGCCGATATGACAGACTTGTGTTGCACTTTACTGTATTTTCCTTTTTGAACTGATTCCAATCATATTTCAAGCAACTCAAATCCATCATGTTGAACATGCGCATCTGAAGTGTCTCAGCTGAGGGAAATAATACATTATTTATCAGCTTTAATATATCGGCCACATTTTCTTATCAGGCCGATAACGATATAGCATCCATAATCCGTAGTAAAACACGTGGGCGTATGCTGATTTTAATCACATTAAACAGGCGTGGAAATACTTTAATCGCATCTATTGCGCTGTGATCAAAGTGTGCACGTGTTTGATACATTCATAAACACAGCGGTAAAGATGGTATGATATTTTTGCGGTGCTGAGTTCATGTTGACAACGTTGCGTTGCGTTTTTTTTTTAGAAAAAATCCATTACATGCATAGAAATGTATTTTGCATTTGATGAAAGTAGTTTAAAACAGTGTCCAGTAACACTTACTGTGTTCTTATAATCACAGCACACATGATAATGGCAGTAAAAATCAACATTTTTAACAAATAATCACAATGATGCAAGCTGAAGATGTTTGCGTGTGTCATGTGATGAAATCCTTCCTTACTAAGTAGATCATTACCGGTGTTCTTGTCAACTATTCAGAGGCAAATCAGATTGGTGTGTGTTTCACAGAGGAAATCTTTGACACTCTTTAAAGTCAGAACATTGAAGTTATTTCACATGCATGAGCTGATGAACTTTATTCAGCACCGGTGTGACATTTTTAATAACCTGACTCTAGTTACCATAAAAGGACCAGGTGTGAGAACCACCAGTGAGTCATTTATGAAACGGTTTTAAACGAACAGCTAATTAAATATAAGCGGCGTCCAGAGGACAGATGTGGGTAATATTAAAGCATCTGGTAAAGTGTTCAGCTTTATTTATACAATACAGATCATCGTTTTAAAGCAGAGATAACAGGAGAATAATGCGTTTGGGCTGTTGTTCAGCTCGAGTCGGTTCGTTGTAAAGATCATCAATTATTAAATTAGTTCATTTCATCTATAAAGCAGTTCTGCAGAAAATGATCTCATCGTCCAGTTCTCATACAGTACAGTCCGATCAATGATTTTGTTTAATATTAATATTAATATATATTCTACATCTAACCATTAAATTATAATGGACCCCATTTACTTTATTACTGCATGTTCCTGGTTTAATTATTATATTATGATATTATATTATGAGATTATAATTAATATTCATATTATGATTTTTATTTTTATTTACATATGTCTATACCGGTATATATATGTATATTATATAAAATATTCTAAATATATATATATATATATATATTTAAATATGATCTATATAATATTTAAATATTATATATATATATATAACAACATTATTTTTATTATTACTATTTTCTACAGCATGTTAATATGCATCTCAGTTGATTTCTATATATTAATAAGAATAATATATATATGTATTATTTACTTCAGCATGTTAGTGTGCAACTCAGTTGATTTAATTCAGTTTTATATATATATTTATATATATATTCCTGGTCAAATTATAATATTATTAGTAGTAGTACATGTTTAATTGTGCGTGTGAAAATAATAAAAACATGTTTTTTATTGAATGAACACAAGAAAGACTGATATTTAATCATTTATATGCACCAGTATGGCAGTAAACAGTCATTTACTTTTTGCTAAAACATTTTAAAATGTATATGATTTTTTTTTTTTACATAAAATATAACAGCTAAAGAAAGCATGAATTCATAATCGACTCCTTTGACCATATTAGTGGCTCATGTTCCTGTTTAATCGTGCACGTGAAATTCATAGTAGTAAAAATAATCAAAAGCATGATTTTTTTTAAACGAAATGAACACAAGAATTATAATTTTGCACATTCTGAGAGATTCAGAAATTATATTTTCATTGTATGTTATAACATTCATAACTTTAATGTGACCTTATTTATGTTAGCATGTATATGCATCCGTCTACTAGAGTATATTTTTACTAAAATATAGTAAAATGTATATGAAAAATACCACATCTTTGAACAATGGTCACATGTTCAATCATAGAACAAGTCAAACATAACTACCTTAGTTAACATGAACTAAAGATAAACAATACTTCCTCAGCATTTATTAATCTTAGTTAATATTAATTTCAACATTTACTAATACGTCATTAAAATCAAAGCTTGTATTGGTTAACATTAGTTACTGCACTGTGAACTAACATGAACAAACAATGAACAGCTGGATTTTTATGAACTAATCTTAATAAAAACTGTAACAAATGTATTGCATATTTTTAATTAGTAAATACATTAACTTGCAAAGTGTTACTGAAAATGCTTACATTGTTGCATTCATGCATCATTATAGTGAATATCTTGTTTCATGTGGACTTTAATGTGCAGTTATGATTCATATCGCAGCTCATTCAGCTGTTTTATTGTGATCTCAACTGCGTGTGAGTGTTTTCACAGTCCAGACGCGCAGAAGCAGAAGACAGACACGTATAATGGCTTCAGTATTTTGCCCAGAGCGAACGCCTCGGCTCCTATTCAACAGCCGGGATGATTTGAATACTAAGTGGCTTTTATTGGCTGGTTTAAATGTCACTTATCACTGTCTTATCTGAGCGTACATGTGCCGTCGGCGGACCTGAGCTGAACCCCAGCACACAGTGTTTCCCCGTTATTGATCGATTGATAGTTTGATTGATTATCTCGGGACGCTCTGGGAATCAAACGCTCTCGAGTGGGCGGCAAAAGTGTTATCAGAATCGCTCTGGAACGAGTTTGCATCCATAATCTGGGCCTTTTTAATGTGTGTATGCAAACCGTCGGTGTGTGTTTGTGTCTCTGGGGTCTGTCTGGGATCTCAGCGAGGCTGATGGGAAATGAAGGGCGTCTGTATGGCTAAACAGGGTCACATGACCTGCCCAACGGGCAAATGAGCCATTGATTTGAATGTGTGTCATGTTGATATGAGGCAGATCTGTTCTGTTTCACTGATGGATTCTGGGTCTGGGTTTTGATTAGGGGTGTCACGATATATCGCAAACACAAATGCAACAATGTGTATTGTGTATAGTCACTCAAAATTAAAATGACTGTGTGAAATAATTCAGAGTTTTAGTGTCAATTCTACATTAAACTACTATATATAGTGTAAAATAATGCAAAGGGGGAATATTTGTGGCTCCTGATAATGACAAATGTCTGATGTTACCAGTAAAAACTGGCCTACGTTATTTTAAATATTATGACATATGAAATGACATATTCGTCTTAAATAATTCTGTATTTTCAGCTTCAGAATCATGAATATTGTGATTCTGGTGTCTCTATTGTCCTGCGTTGGGTTTCCAGCACCAAGTCCAAGACTATTCATTTACACACACTAATGTAACACCAAATTTAGGTTTTTAATCAACAGTTCATTTTGTGTTAACCTTTTATCATATGTCTATGAGTATCGCAATAATATCCTATCGTGAGTTCAGTATCGTGATGTGTATCGAAAGGCTGTCACTTTTTGTTCGATTTCTGAGACATTAGTGTTCATTGAATCGATTGTAAACTCGATTTTCCATGTCTAAAGACGTGTCCATTTTCAACACCAAATACAGGCAAATCCACGGACACCTAACAGGCGTTAGGACGAGCGTAAAGAGGGCGCTTACAAGTCAGCAATATTTCTGATGATTTACTGGCATGAAGTTTCGTCACAATGACAAACAGGAGCGCAACATTCAGGGATTGATATTAACACCCTCGACCCGCCAGATGCGGGTACAAATGAACTGTGGCGGGAAACGCTGTCAAATCACGAGCCAATCTGGCGTTTCTGTGTTTACTCACTTTGCTGGGGACGTTCGTGTAAGACAAATCTGCGCGGATTTAGCGCAAATACGCAACTCGTGATCCTCATGATATATTAAATGCTGCGTATTGCAGAATCTGTGCATTTCTGGTGCACTTGAACACACACACACACACACACACACACGTCACTACGCAACAAATAACGGCACGCTTGTTCACTTGCACTGAAGTAATAGCGAATATTAAAAAGCATTTGGTGAACAGAAAAGACATTAGCCATGTTTCCATCGACTTGTCAATCGAATTATCTGAAGTTCGGTAAAAAACCTCATGCAAATAAAGCTGGTGAAAGTGTGTTTCCATCAAACGGCTTTAAACCGGATAAAAACCTGTGCGTAATGACGTCACACGCTGTTTTGCGATCAAATTGCTATATCGAATTGATTTGAGACATGTTAAGGCGTTTCCATTCATTTTCTCACCGAATTGCACAACATTCAAGCCAACATTTGCCAACAAAATTTTACTAGACAAAATGGATCGCGCCAGAATAACGTTTCCATCCGCGTTCATCGCATAAGCCGTATATCGATCAAGATGAGACCGATCGTATTTCATTTGAGTCGATATTCATGAAATTCAATCGAATTTTAATGTTTCCATAAGGCATTTTTCATTCGATATCACTTAAAGGGGCATTATGCAGGAATCCCGTTTTTGTCAAACAGCGACCCCTAGAGTTGCTGTGGAGTACTTGAATTTAACGTTACTGTCGTAAATACCACTCACTCAGAGCGTGACATGGCCTATTACATAGTATACAATAGTACATTGTGTTTAATTTGTCGTTTAATGAGATCTAATATATGTTGTTAGTGGTGAGAATTTTCACGTGATTAAATACATAGATCCGACAATTATCCTCATGAACTTTAATGGTCCAGAGGCAGAACTTTTGCCAAGTGTGTCAGAGGTTCTGGGTACTAATAGTATAGTTTATTTTCCTCATCAAAACCAAATGTTTATTAGTGGTTGTATTTCAAGCAGGGACATGTTTTTTGTGCATTAGGTTTTGTGATTTCACCATAACAAATATAGAGAGTCTCTCAGTCCCCGCAACGGATTCAGGCGCACGTCCATGTGCAGTCTATGGTGAAGACAGTGCACAGAACACTGTAACTTATCTGCACCACTGATCGCAGAGGCAACGAGCTTTGGTCACTTGATTTCAAAAATAACACATTTCAGATCGCCTCTTATTTAACAAACGAACGAAATGAATGCTCTACTGGAGTTACCTGGAGATGTTTTATTTGTTTGTATTGGTACATCCGTGCCGCGAGAGGTTTCAATGGGGACATAACACACCCGCAAATTACGCCTATGCTCGTGTCCGACTCCTCGCTCGGTCAGTCTGCCGTTTCCTCTTTCTCTGTTCCTCCGACAATGCTTTCCTAGCTTTCTGCGTCTTATATGCCGGCTCAGCCATGACGATAGTGTGACAAACTCCATCCCTCTATACCTTGTTCCTAGATGGGGGTGTGTATGTGTGCAGTTGCCGTAAAGGAATATGTTACATCGCGAGAGCTGATATCACGCGATACTTCCTGACACTGAGCACGGCGGCCCGCCGCACCGAAGTTGCAAGTGAGATTTTTGCGCTCACAGGCACCAGGGGGGGTCGAGGCGCCCACCGTTCAACCCGAAAGAAGTTATATAACCATTTCAATAACTCTGAAGCTGTTCAGTTAAGCTAAAAAAGCTGCATAGTGTCCCTTTAATGCGGATAAAAACGTGTGGATGGAAACATAGCTATTGTTATTTCCCAGCATCCTACATGTTCTGTGTGCTGTATTGATCTGTCCACCTAAAACACATTTTCGGTAAAAAAAAAAAAAAAAAGCCGTTAAAATCGATTCGCTATTTTCGTTTTCGACACTTGTGTTGGTTGGTCGGATCGATTGTGCTATCGGTTTTCGAGCGTAGTGTATCGGACCGTGACACGAGCGCATCGCTACACCGCTAGTGTTGATGTGTGATAAACTTTGCTGTAACATTGAGTTTAATGCAAGACACTACAGGCCTAGTTTTGCTTCCATAAGGTTCTCTATTCAGACTAGTGGAAAGATTTTATTGATTGCACTTGATCTCTGCGTCTGTCGATCTTTAAAGCCGGCGAGTTCGAGTCAGAGATCTCCACTTCCGCTTCACACACACCAAACTTTAGTTTTATTCATATCTATAATCTGAAGGGTTGTTCATATATCATTCACCTGATTTATAGAACATTTTAAACCTTTTTTTTCTTTTTCTGTTGAGGTGTGGAGTGACAAAAAAGAGATCTACAACTACAAAATCAAAGCAGAGTTTTGCCTTTATCCGATCAGTTCAGATTTATGCGCTTGAAATGTATGCAAATGAGTGTTTCAACAATAAAGGAAGTCATACAGGTTTGGATTGAGTAAATTATGACATTATTGCTTTAGTTTGAGCTGAAAGCACTTCTTAAGGCTTTGAACATTTCATTGGCTGGATCTGTTGATCAGATGTGTGTGTGTGTGTGTGTGTGTGTGTGTGTGTGTGTGTGTGTGTGTGTGTGTGTGTGTGTGTGTGTGTGTGTGTGTGTGTGTGTGTGTTAAGCGAGAGCGGGGGGATTGAATGGTGTGTGTTGCTGACGGACTCGTCTCATTGATTTTCAGACTTCTGCTGCTGATCTCAGAATAGCGTCTTACACAACCGTGTGTGGTGTGTGTGGTGTGTGTGTGTAGTTCTCTTTGGATGACATTGCATGTCACTTCCTGTTCATGCTGCAGCAGTGGAGTTGTTTCTGTTATTGGTTTGCAGAGGAAACATGATGCTATCTGTGTGTCGCGGGGTGTTTTTAGGGTGTGAGCGTTTCCCAAATTGTGCATCTCAGTTACTTTATATATAAATTTATAACACAAACACACGCACATAATATATATATATATATATCAAATAATGTTTATTATTATTTACTCCAGCATGTTAGTGTGTATCTCAGTTTATATATTATATATATATATATATATATATATCAAATCATGTTTATTATTATTTATATCTCAGTCATATCTCAGTCATATCTCAGTCATATCTCAGTCATATCTCTGTCATATCTCTGTCATATCTCTGTCATATCTCAGTCATATCTCAGTCATATCTCAGTCATATCTCAGTCATATCTCTGTCATATCTCTGTCATATCTCCGGAGTTCTCGCGCGACACTGAATTTGTTATTAAAAATGATAGCCTACAAATTGTCTGTGCACTGATTTGTAGCGAAAATGAAAAAAATAAATAAACAGTTTATGCAGGAAATGGTTGGGAAGACGAGGGGAGCAAGGACTGTGTTTTGCAAAGAGAGTTTGGGGTAAATAAATAATTTTGCAAATGTCCTGCTGTTGCTGCTGGTCATGCAAATGTTTGTGCTTTGTGTTTGTTTGATATAATTGTAAATATAGGCCTATCTATTAAAATACTGATATTCTGGTCTATAACTCCTCCTCCTCCTCCCTGTATCTTGCTCTCTCATTGGCTGTCGGTCATCGCCGATGTAGTTTTCAGTCAGAACACATTCACACAGCAGGATTGTGAATCGCCGACAGGTCCAGATATTTAGCATGCCAAAAATCTCACGGGCGTCGGAGATTCTCTCAGATCACGTCTTTGCTCATTCACACTGCGTGATTGTCACTCGCGTGAACGAGCACCGATTTGCCTATGATTTCGGGCATTTGTCGGCAATTTCTCAAAACCTGTCTGCGAGCCAAAATCGGGGCTAAAATCGTGCAGTCTGAACTCGGCATAACTGAACACTAAGCAGATAAACTGCCCGGTCACACTGGAACTCAAGACACTGCCCGAGGGTCACACTGGAGCTCAAGACACTGCCCGAGGGTCACACTGGAGCTCAAGACACTGCCCGAGGGTCACACTGGAGCTCAAGACACTGCCCGAGGGTCACACTGGAACTCAAGACACTGCCCGAGGGTCACACTGGAGCTCAAGACACTGACTGGGGGTCACACTGGAACTCAAGACACTGCCCGAGGGTCACACTGGAGCTCAAGACACTGCCCGAGGGTCACACTGGAGCTCAAGACACTGCCTGAGGGTCACACTGGAGCTCAAGACACTGCCCGAGGGTCACACTGGAGCTCAAGACACTGCCCGAGGGTCACACTGGAGCTCAAGACACTGCCCGAGGGTCACACTGGAGCTCAAGACACTGCCCGAGGGTCACACTGGAGCTCAAGACACTGCCTGGGGGTCACACTGGAACTCAAGACACTGCCTGGGGGTCACACTGGAACTCAAGACACTGCCCGAGGGTCACACTGGAACTCAAGACACTGCCTGAGGGTCATACTGGAGCTCAAGACACTCCCTGAGGGTCACACTGGAGCTCAAGACACTGACTGGGGGTCACACTGGAGCTCAAGACACTGCCTGGGGGTCACACTGGAACTCAAGACACTGCCTGGGGGTCACACTGGAACTCAAGACACTGCCCGAGGGTCACACTGGAGCTCAAGACACTGCCCGGGGGTCACACTGGAGCTCAAGACACTCCCTGAGGGTCACACTGGAGCTCAAGACACTGACTGGGGGTCACACTGGAGCTCAAGACACTGCCTGAGGGTCACACTGGAGCTCAAGACACTGCCTGAGGGTCACACTGGAGCTCAAGACACTGCCTGGGGGTCACACTGGAGCTCAAGACACTGCCTGAGGGTCACACTGGAGCTCAAGACACTGCCCGAGGGTCACACTGGAGCTCAAGACACTGCCTGGGGGTCACACTGGAGCTCAAGACACTCCCTGAGGGTCACACTGGAGCTCAAGACACTGACTGGGGGTCACACTGGAGCTCAAGACACTGCCCGAGGACACTGGAGCTCAAGACACTGCCCGAGGGTCACACTGGAGCTCAAGACACTGCCCGAGGTTCACACTGGAGCTCAAGACACTGCCCGAGGGTCACACTGGAGCTCAAGACACTGCCTGAGGGTCACACTGGAGCTCAAGACACTGCCTGGGGGTCACACTGGAGCTCAAGACACTGCCTGAGGGTCACACTGGAGCTCAAGACACTGCCCGAGGGTCACACTGGAGCTCAAGACACTGCCCGAGGGTCACACTGGAGCTCAAGACACTGCCCGAGGGTCACACTGGAGCTCAAGACATTGCCTGAGGGTCACACTGGAACTCAAGACACTGCCTGAGGGTCACACTGGAACTCAAGACACTGCCTGAGGGTCACACTGGAGCTCAAGACACTGCCCGAGGGTCACACTGGAGCTCAAGACACTGCCTGAGGGTCACACTGGAGCTCAAGACACTGCCCGAGGGTCACACTGGAGCTCAAGACACTGCCCGAGGGTCACACTGGAGCTCAAGACACTGCCCGAGGGTCACACTGGAGCTCAAGACACTGCCCGAGGGTCACACTGGAGCTCAAGACACTGCCCGAGGGTCACACTGGAGCTCAAGACACTGCCTGAGGGTCACACTGGAGCTCAAGACACTGCCTGAGGGTCACACTGGAGCTCAAGACACTGCCCGAGGGTCACACTGGAGCTCAAGACACTGCCTGAGGGTCACACTGGAGCTCAAGACACTGCCTGGGGGTCACACTGGAGCTCAAGACACTGCCCGAGGGTCACACTGGAGCTCAAGACACTGCCTGGGGGTCACACTGGAGCTCAAGACACTGCCTGGGGGTCACACTGGAGCTCAAGACACTGCCTGAGGGTCACACTGGAGCTCAAGACACTGCCCGAGGGTCACACTGGAGCTCAAGACACTGCCTGAGGGTCACACTGGAGCTCAAGACACTGCCCGAGGGTCACACTGGAGCTCAAGACACTGCCCGAGGGTCACACTGGAGCTCAAGACACTGCCCGAGGGTCACACTGGAGCTCAAGACACTGCCCGAGGGTCACACTGGAGCTCAAGACACTGCCCGAGGGTCACACTGGAGCTCAAGACACTGCCTGAGGGTCACACTGGAGCTCAAGACACTGCCTGAGGGTCACACTGGAGCTCAAGAACCTGCCTGGGGGTCACACTGGAGCTCAAGACACTGCCCGAGGGTCACACTGGAGCTCAAGACACTGCCTGAGGGTCACACTGGAGCTCAAGACACTGCCTGGGGGTCACACTGGAGCTCAAGACACTGCCCGAGGGTCACACTGGAGCTCAAGACACTGCCCGAGGGTCACACTGGAGCTCAAGACACTGCCCGAGGGTCACACTGGAGCTCAAGACACTGCCCGAGGGTCACACTGGAGCTCAAGACACTGCCTGAGGGTCACACTGGAGCTCAAGACACTGCCTGGGGGTCACACTGGAGCTCAAGACACTGCCTGAGGGTCACACTGGAGCTCAAGACACTGCCTGGGGGTCACACTGGAGCTCAAGACACTGCCTGAGGGTCACACTGGAGCTCAAGACACTGCCCGAGGGTCACACTGGAGCTCAAGACACTGCCTGGGGGTCACACTGGAGCTCAAGACACTGCCCGAGGGTCACACTGGAGCTCAAGACACTGCCCGAGGGTCACACTGGAGCTCAAGACACTGCCTGGGGGTCACACTGGAGCTCAAGACACTGCCCGAGGGTCACACTGGAGCTCAAGACACTGCCCGAGGGTCACACTGGAGCTCAAGACACTGCCTGGGGGTCACACTGGAGCTCAAGACACTGCCTGGGGGTCACACTGGAGCTCAAGACACTGCCTGAGGGTCACACTGGAGCTCAAGACACTGCCCGAGGGTCACACTGGAGCTCAAGACACTGCCTGAGGGTCACACTGGAGCTCAAGACACTGCCCGAGGGTCACACTGGAGCTCAAGACACTGCCCGAGGGTCACACTGGAGCTCAAGACACTGCCTGAGGGTCACACTGGAGCTCAAGACACTGCCTGGGGGTCACACTGGAGCTCAAGACACTGCCCGAGGGTCACACTGGAGCTCAAGACACTGCCCGAGGGTCACACTGGAGCTCAAGCCACTGCCTGAGGGTCACACTGGAGCTCAAGACACTGCCTGGGGGTCACACTGGAGCTCAAGACACTGCCTGAGGGTCACACTGGAGCTCAAGACACTGCCCGAGGGTCACACTGGAGCTCAAGACACTGCCCGAGGGTCACACTGGAGCTCAAGACACTGCCCGAGGGTCACACTGGAGCTCAAGACACTGCCCGAGGGTCACACTGGAGCTCAAGACACTGCCTGGGGGTCACACTGGAGCTCAAGACACTGCCTGGGGGTCACACTAGAGCTCAAGACACTGCCTGAGGGTCACACTGGAGCTCAAGACACTGCCCGAGGGTCACACTGGAGCTCAAGACACTGCCTGGGGGTCACACTGGAGCTCAAGACACTGCCCGAGGGTCACACTGGAGCTCAAGACACTGCCTGAGGGTCACACTGGAGCTCAAGACACTGCCTGGGGGTCACACTGGAGCTCAAGACACTGCCTGGGGGTTACACTGGAGCTCAAGACACTGCCTGGGGGTCACACTGGAGCTCAAGACACTGCCTGGGGGTTACACTGGAGCTCAAGACACTGCCTGGGGGTCACACTGGAGCTCAAGACACTGCCTGGACACAACGGCTCTGTTCATTAGCCGGCCGCAGTTCAGTCTCAGTCTGGAGATCAGCGGCTCACCGATGCAGAACAGCAGATGTAATCAGGGAAGTCATGCAGGAAGGGTTATTAATAATCATCTCGGGCAGAGAGGAAATCAAACTGCCATTGGCTGACTAAAAATAAAATAGTCTAAAAAAATTAATTCTTTCTTTCGTTCTTTCTTTCTTTCTTTCTTTTTTCCTTCCTTCATTTGTTCTCTTTTTTTCTTTCTTTTTCCTTACTTCATTTGTTTGTTTTTCCTTTCTTTCTTAATTTGTTTTTTGTTTCTTTCTTACTTTCATTAGTTCATTCTTTCTTTCCTTCCTTCCTTTTCTTACTTTCATTAGTTAATTCATTTGTTCTTCCTTCCTTTCATAATTGATTCTTTCTTTACTTCATTCATTCACTTGTTCTTTCCTTCATTTCTTTCTTTCTTTCTTTCCTTACTTACTTCATTTGTTTGTTCTTCCTTCATTCCTTCGTTCTTTCTTTCCTTCCTTTCTTCTTTCTTTTCTTCCTTTTCTTTCCTTCCTTTTCTTCCTTTCTTCCTTTTCTTTCTGTCCTTCTTTTTTCTTTCTTTTTTCTTTCCTTACTTCATGCATTTATTTGTTTGTTCTTCCTTCCTTCATTTATTTTTTCTTTTCTTCCTTTTCTTTCCTTCGTTTTCTTACTTTCATTTCTTTCTTTACTTCGTATGCATGTTCTTTCTTTCTTTTTTTCCTTCATTCATTTGTTTGTTCTTTCTTTCTTTCTTTCTCTCTCTCTCTGACACAGATGCTTTATTTATCGAATGAGTTTTCGTTAAGTAACTTGTGATGAGCGTCTTTGCTTCACACTATTTGTGTCCCTGTGTTCGAATGTCACCCGAAGCGATTCATTTGTGTAATCCAATCAGAGTATGATGACATTAACATGCAGCCGCTGCTCATTTCCCGCAGATTCAGAGCTATTTTTAAAGCGTCTGTCGTTTTTAGAGCTTGTTTGTCTCCCTGATTAACCAGTCTATGCATTTGTTTAAGTAAAGTCAGATGGCTTGAATACAATCTTTGATATACACGAACAGAGCCGGACAGTAACGGAGTACATTTACTTGAGTACAGTACTTAAGTACAATTTTGAAGGATCTGTACTTTACTTGAGTATCATTTTTGGGGAGTACTCATGACTTTACTCAAGTACATTTGAGAGGCAAATATTGTACTCTTTACTCCAATACATTTCTATCCATAAACGTGAGTACCCGAGTAAAAAAAAAAAAAAAATCTCGGAAACCCTCAATTTGTTGTTTCCCTCTCAAACGTGATTGGATTGTGCAGGCGCCACTGATTGGGACAGCCTATCAGCAATCACCTTCAGCTTTCCACCAAAGTCAACTCCATGGTCAGATTTTATATTACACATTAATGTAAGCCAAGCATTTGGTTTGATGTTCTTGAGTATGTGGTGTGTTTAACACAGTCAGGTTCAAATGTGGCAGTGGCGTACCCACGAGGGATTTCTGATTTCTTAAAAAAAAAACTTCAGGAGGCAAAATATTTTACTGATTGTGTGAATTACACTGCACAAACCAAAAATAGGCTACTACCCAGCGAATGAAGAAGGGTTGGCGCTCAGTCTCCACAGTACATAAAATATTAATTTTGTTTTATTTTATTTTTCGGGTTTGCATTTATGAGGAAAAAACTATGTTATGGACGTGTTCTCCGTTACGGACGTGAGCGTTCTGAAAGCGGCATAAAAAATGCTTTAAAACTTTCACAGAGACATCAAACAGAAAACACAAAACCTTTCTTTAACCTGAATTTCGTTTTGCATTAATTGTATCTTAATTTTAATCAATGTTTCATCAACCAATTGCCTGGGTTTAATAAATAAGAAGTAAATAGCAGACGATAGATAAGAAATGGAGGCGCCGGCACGTGAACTGGATCTCGTCTCATAAATGAACCGAAACTCCGTGTATAAGGTAGCCTACTTGCCTCTCACAGACATGTCTACTTTTAAACAGAAAAATTCAAAACGAAAGAAAACAGACTACAGACTGTTCTCTGCTTATGTAATCCGTATGAAATGTGCATTTCTCTCTGGCGCGTCCACTACTGAAGATCGCGAGTCAGCATCGTCAACTTCATCTAGCCGACACTGACAAAGAAAACACTTGTTTATTAACAAGTGTTTATTAATAAACAATTAAAATATCTCCTTGCTATATTTTACATATTCATAATCATTCCTTTTGCCGGTTCTTTGTGACAGCTTTTAGGTGCTTTATTGGCAGCGCCACCCTTACATGTGGTGTGTGTGTGTGTGTGTGTTGTCCCCGCATTTAAAGATGGGACCCCCCAAAATTTTAATTAAATTAAATAAAGCAACATGGTAGATGAAAATGACTTGATTTTACTTTCAATTCCTTTTACATTCTCCAAGGTATTAACATTAACATTTTTCATAACTCCATGTAGGACGTTTCTGTGCATAAATGTAAGCACTGTGGCAGTAGATTAGTAATGCAATATTTAGAAAATTTACTCTTGTACTCTTGATACTCAAGTACTTTTAAAAACAAGTACTTTAGTACTTTTACTTAAGTAGACATCTGAATGTAGTACTTTTACTTGTACTTGAGTAAAATTTAGCAAGGGGTATCTGTACTTTTACTCAAGTAACAAAGCTCTGTACTCTGTCCGCCTCTGTACACGAATGATAAAGCATCTGACTATCTGTTGTCGAGATTGGACACTTTTGAATGAATTTTCAATGAATTTGCAGCACAAACAGACAGCCTGCACAAAAACATGTTATTATTGAAACTAGGTTATTGTTACGAATAAATACATAAACAGATGATGTTTTTTGCAGTAGTGTGTGTCGTTATGTGCACGGGCTCCAGAAGAGCATGTTTGGTGTTTCCATATCAGACTTTCATTCACATGAATTATTGTATTATTTCAGAGAAATTGAGAACTGTGAGAGATTCAAAGTAAAGCAGGATTCAATCACACTCTCTCTGTGTCTGTATGCAAACGAAGACTGAAATTATTCAGTATTAATGAATCCTGTGAGCTGAGATAGTGGGTGGAGTTATATACGGTAGTGGGTGTGGCTATGCAGATGAGGTGGGTGTGGTTATGTGATGAGGTCATGTGGGTAAGCAGACCCTTCTAGTTGCTCAGTTTTTACTTTTGTGATAAAGAATTAATACAATCCTTTGTCAGAATTGAGGAACAAATCAGAACTGAAATGTGTTACACTCATAGACCATTAATTAAAATGTTATGAAATATATTTAATATGCTTTATTACCGGTATATGCTTTAACCACGAGCACAACCCTTTTAGACCATGCACCGGGAGCGCCGGCCATTTGTCCCGTCGTTAAACTAGCAAAAGTGATCGTTACACGCTTTAGACCAGTGGTTCCCAACCTTTTTTTGTCTGAGACCCCCTTTTTCTCAAAAAAATATTTTAGGGCCCCCCTTTCACATTTAATGATATTATCGCTATTGTAAGCTTGCAGCAAGGATGACAAAATATGTTTGTTTTTTCAAACAAACGGTATGTTTATGCAAAAATAATAGCCTATAATATTGAAAATACAATAACAAAAACATCAGTAGGCCCTTTTGTAATTTAAAAACGTAAGCATAGGAGAAGCCTATAAATTGGCCCTATTTGAAATGCAAAAACAAAAATATTTACACTGGTGTGTAGGTAAAAAAAAAGAAAGAATATAGGCTATTACTAAATGACTGTTGTCTGGGGCCTCAATACTTGCATGTTATTTGTGAGGCTTTATTTTTTACGCTTTTGGCGATATAGCGAGCGATAATAAACTTGCATTTATTAACAAAATAATGCGTCTTTCGGAAAAACATTGTCACGCAGGCACCGGGCTACTCCGCAGCGCAGCGATCCGAACCAGTGTAAAATAGTCCCAATGTAAACACTTATTATTGGTGTACCATAGTGGTTCAGGATAAGACAAAACACGGATTGGAAAATGGATTCATGATGAACTCGCTCATTATATACATTTTGTAAATTTTGAACAGAAAAAAGTTAAGGACTTTTATTCAAAGGTGCAAAACGCAAGTCTCTGAGTTTTTGCAGAACTACGCCCCCTCTGGCGTCAAGCGAAACTGCAACCAGAGTTGTGCACGCTCATGGACCACACGCATATTTTTATTGGATATGTTTTATTGGAAATACACAATTCCTAGTTTATGAAACTGTTCACTAACAATGGTAGTAAAACCAATTCTGATAGTACATGTATCTAGCTTACGCTAAAGCATTACACATTTTACGCATCGTCATTTGTTGTCATACATAGATTGGCCGTATCAAACATTAGAGACTGGGCTATATCTTACCGTTTTATCAAGAAAAAAGCCAACTCAGACCGGAGATTTGTTGAATGCCTTCCCGAGGTTGACTCTCGTCTTACTCCGACGCCTGTCTGACTCCAATTTGGACCTTTTGGTGCCACTAGACCAAATTTTTCTTTTCTTTACTTTACGTGGAGTTTGCGTTGGGGTTTGGAATGGACTACAAGCCGGTCTCTTTGAATCCATCTTCTACCTTTGACGCACGAGTTGTCTTCGCTGATGCGGAGAATGGCGGCGCCGGCGAATACACAAACCTGCGAGACATAGCCTGGTGAGCGTGAACGCGCATGACGTCACGCCCAGTCTCAAATTCGAGCCCGAATCCCTCTTATATATTTTACTGTACAGGATTATAGAGGCAATCTCAGTGCGCAGAGAAGGGCTCATTCCCATCAGGCAGTTCTTTAAGCATGTATAGGAAAGAAAAACAGGTATTTTTAACATGAAAAGTTGCGCAATGCACCTTTAATGCTCATTGCTCAAACCTTTAAAAATATGACGCGACCCCCCACAGAGCTCGCTGAGGCCCCCTTGTGGGCCGCGACCCCCCTGTTGGGAACCGATGCTTTAGACCATGCGCTTAGATCGTTAAAATAGGGCTCTTTGTGTGCGACTCAAGGATCTGGCCTTCCGTGTGTCTGCTGTGGAAGTGCTTTGCTGTTTGTGTGGCTCTATTTTGAGTGTGTGTTCGGGGTCTGAATGATGTGATTCTTCCGATGAACATGGTCACAGCGCCGTGTTTCTGCAGGTCGTTTTCCAACCGCAGACGCTGCTTTGGCTCTCATGGGTTTAAAGTAAGTAGTTCACCTCAAACCTCATTGTTTACTCGCTCACATCTGGGTGAATTATTGATTTTAAAGTAACAGATGCAGAGCATATAATCTGGTCACCGATCTGTCAAATGTTCTCACTTTAGACGGGTGTTAAAAAACAGACGCACGTTTTCTCAAAGCAACAGGAGGAAATACTTCAGACACACTGTCAGGTGTCTGTTACATCTCTGAGCTTTTATTAGACGCTGTGTTATTTTAGTTCATTTGGTCCCAAACAAGAAAATGATTCATTTAGACGTGATTCACTTCACATTCACTAAAGAAACAGAACAACAACAAAAAACACATTTTTATGCACTTGTTGGTATTTTTGTCCAGCTGAGATCTCGTGAAGAGCTTATAAAGTGTGTGAAGGAGTCAAAAGAGTGACAGGAATCACACACACACACTCACACACACACACAAACACAGATCTGCTGCAAAATGTCGGCCTGTATCGAACTGTGATGGGCAATGAGATCAAAGAAATGGTGTGCTTAAGATGTTTATCTGATGACATCACGTCCTGTTTATGGTTTGTTTGCTTTCTAATAATTGTCACTGAAATTATGAATTCTTTGAATCACCATTCAGAATGAGTATATATATACACATGATGTCATGAGAAATTAAAAAGCTTATAATTATGTATTTATAAAATTTTTTTGCCTTTGGTTGTAGAATATTCAGCTCTGGAATACTTGATTCTGATTGGTCAATAGCGCGTCCAGCGGTGAGCTAATTAAGTATTCATAGATGCCACCTACGTCACTACCAATAGAACGCCGCTATATTTACGACCGATCTCACCCAGTATGGCCGGGTATGGCCGCCCAAACTGCCTATTTGAATAAGAGAGAGAGACAGACATACCTGGAGAAAATTTTAATTTTAGGCTCCGATCCTTATTTGTCACCCCCAGTTTTCTTTTGCTCATTATTATCTGCCCCAGACTGGCCCTCCATTATATATATATATATATATATATATATCTTGTGCATAACCCCTCCCCATACAGTGGAGATCGCTTGAAGGCTGTCAAAAGTACCGATGCATATCAATATGCTGTAGCTGGATGGGTAAAAGACGTAAAAGTGCGGCGCTGGCCAGCAAGGATTTATATTTAATCATGGGAAATGTAGGTATTATATAAAATAAAATAAATGTATGATTTTGGTGGTATTTTGCTCTGAATAGTGAGTTGTTAGCTAGGTAAGTGACTAAGAGCTGGTAGCTTTCCTGGATTAGGCCTCTTGCGATAGTCAATAAATCAATTAATCGCACGGAAAAAAAAATGTGCGCGATAATTTCCATTTGCATGCTTGTTTGTTTTCCTCGTCTCTCTCTCTCTCTCTACCAAAGAGACTGGATGACAACTCTGTTTTTAAGTCATAACCGACATATTTTACGTGAATACTCTCCAAAACGGACATTTAAACATATTGTTGTGTGTATTTGTCCATTCAGACACGAAACAGAGCTCAATTCATTACTCGCGCGCTGTATAGGGGTCTATGGCCGCACGCGTCGGGTCGTGTGTGTGCGCACAGAAAGATGAGTCATGCAGCGATGATCTCTTCGAATGACAGCTAACCACTTCTTTCTTCTATCCTTTTCTTTTGTTATATAATAAAATACCAGTTTCGGCTGTTTTTGCAGCCAACTGCAGAACATATTGCAGGCATTACTGAGACCGTCGGTCGTAAATATGGCGGCGCAAAGCTACAGTGACGTCATGTGACCCGAACAAATAGGCTAGTTGCACGTGGCCGCCATTTTGGATTTTTGATCAGCGAGTGTGCGGTTAGACACTTCCGGTTTCGCTTTACGCCCGGTGCAGGGAGCCGGAGAAAGACGAAAATGATATAATTGATTCTATAAACAACTATAAGAGATCATTTAAAATACTACTAAGATATATATTACTATCACATGAGCAAATGGCAATTAAATGCACGGATGCAAAGTCAGATTAATGAATGAAATACAACTGTTCATGCACGAACAGAAGATTGTCTTGGTCTCATGCTGCATACGCAATGAGAATTATGCCTTCTGTAAACATTGAGTTACAACTACGATTATATTTGTTTGCATACAATACCGCCTGAACATTCACACGTTTGCCCTGTCTTATTTATCTCCATAAAGGCCTACCATTTTCTCATTTCTGCGCATATATTTTCACTTAGCCTACTTACATCAGTTGCTCGATCAATATTATCAACACATATTTTCCTTACATGCTTTCTTTGCATCAATTATCTTTATAGATAAAAACGACGGCGAAAAAAATCGTAATAATTGCGAGTAATTTACATTTTTAACTGTAACGTTAGTTAACACAAACAATTTAATATAGGCCTAGCCAGGGGCGGAGCGGGGGGGTGGCTAATGGGGCTTAAGCCCCGAATGTTTTGTCAAAAGCCCCGAATCTTTTAGTTTTTTTTTAAATAACTTCAACTTTGTTTCATTTCCTCTCAGTCTTTCTGACTGGAGCGGCAAAAAATTAAACAAAAGCTATATTACCGTGCGTGGTGGCGGACGGTAATGCATCGCGCATCACTCACCTTGTTTGCCAACTGCCAATAAAAACTAACGAAGAAGAATATAAATCTTCTTCGTCGATGTCATCAGGGGCTGGCGGGCTGATGTATGTTTCACCGGCGTCGTACCAAGCTTACTGGCTAACCGGCTGAAGTTATTATGGACATAACAAAGTTTTTTATACGGAACACTTAACAATAACCTCACCGGCCGGAGAGAGATTCAGAAGCAGCGTCAGACGAACCGCAGAAAAGTAGTCAAACAAATAAAGTACCGTAACATAATAATATATGGTCATGTTGTTTATCATACTGTGCTATTTCCCAAAGAAATATAATATAATTTTAGTAAATGTTATTCTGTTGGCCTGATATTCGATTCAGAGTAGGCCTATTGAAGAGCACATTAACTTGGCACTGCAGCATTCGCTGTTTGCTAGTAGAGCAGCCTAAATTATTATGGCATGGATTCTGATGTAGCAATTTGTCAGCTAAGCACAAACTAAACAGAACTGAACTCTTAAGATTAGTAATGATGTTTACTTCAAATTCCAATTTTACCTATGTAGGCTAACTTAAAAATAGTTAGATAATGGTTGCCTCTTTTTAATTGCCAGGGGTGAAAATGAGTCAAACCCTAACATTTTTGGTGTTTTGGATTCACTACAGCTGGAGAACAATTAAATACAAAATTGTATAGGCTCTACTGGGTGATTTTTTTAAATTTAGTTTTACTTAGTAACTACCATAATTTTCCCAGATAGTGTATAGATTTTAAGGCATTCTATTCTCAAACAGCCTGAAAAATAGTGCATTTAGCTGACGTAAATGGGAAAAAAAATCTTACGGGGGGAGTATCCCCCCGGACCCCCCTAGGTTTGGGCTAAGCCCCGAATGTTTACATCGTCTGGCTCCGCCCCTGGGCCTAGCTATAAGTTTGTGTATATTTTACAGCAAATACTGTATGTGCTGCTTATAAAAAAACAGATAATGATTTATGAAATATTTATGATTTAAGATGATCTTTACTCATCTCACTTGCACAAAATAAATGCAGTAATAGAACGTATAGAAACGCACAGGTGAAATACGCTGAAAATTATATGCATTTAAAGCTGCAGTCCGTAACTTTTCCTCTTTGTCGCCATCTGTCTGTTTGAAATCTGTAACTGCAGTGATTCGCTGAATTATCATCTTTACGTGGGTTGTAAATCGGCATGAAACAGCGCGGATGAACACAGTGCTTTGAGGCGAGTGCTGCTGTCAGTCACCGCGCTGTGTGGATAGCCTACTGTCATACAGAATCACTTTTTGAAAGTTTTACCAACATAAGAATTTTCATAAGAAAATGTCTTCTGAACAAGTAAGTAACATCCATTTTTGTTCTGACCAACTAAGGGAGAAAAAGCATTCGACATGATAAGCTTCGTTAGATTTAATCAACGCGATTTACAGCAACCGTGCAAATTATAGCCTACTTTGTTCTCAAATTCATGTTAACAACATCACATCAGCATTGCGTGACTAATGTTAAATTTAATGTGTTTTATGGTTACCTGTGTAGTTCAGAATTCATATTCTCCATAATAGCAAAACGAGAAAGGCACAACAAAGGAAACTCCATAACTGTGTGAATTAAGAAAACGTACTGTTACACGATTGAACTATTGAAATGTCTTACTTGTTCAGCAGAAAAAAGCCGTCTCTTCTTCCGTTTCGAACCCCTTCAAAACACGGAGTTCACGCACTTTTCAAAAGCCCCGCCGATGTTTAATCCTTGTGTTCGCATGAGGAGGTTTCTTTGTCTTTCTCTAGCCACCTTAAATCCGAAGTACGAAGTCTTTTGGGTTTTATAACTGCTGAATCTCCAGTTGACACTGATGATTGTTGTTTGGATCTTTCTGGATCCGCCATAAGTTTAATTATGTAAAGTGCTGCGAGAAAAGCCTATACATCTAAACATCTCGTCACGCGCAGTATAGCCGGCTAGCCGAAACTCTTCTTTATGTGTACGGGTGTGACGTCATGACGCAAAGACATGCTCGAATTTCCCGCGGAAACCCACCAGTACCACTGGAATTAAAATCATTATTACAAGCTAACCGTTTTGAATCTAGCTATGGCAAGCAGATAGTTTTGACCACTGGCAGAATAAGTTTTTTTTAATATAATTATTTTGGATTATTTTTAACTTAAAAAAGTTACGGACTGGAGCTTTAAATGACATAGGCCTACTAAAATACAAACAGTTAGAGCAATAATAATGTTACCCAATAAAGTAATGCCGACAACAGACCCGGGTGTTTTTGTCACCCTCTGATGACAGATGCTTTTGATGCACATGAGTGTTTTTAAAATTCAAGGGAGGCGACTTGCCTTTCAGAGGTGACAGCCTCAGCACTTCACTGTTGTGTCTCGTTATGAAACACGTTAAAACAAAGAAGTCAGCTTTTCATGCATTCCCCGTTGGTGACCAGTCCCGAAATTTGAAGCTTTGTCCCACGTCCCGCAAGTCATAAGCAGTGTCCCGCATTTTAATTTCGTCTGCATCATTTTATTTCATCGTCCTTTAAATGACAATTCTACAATAAAACATGTTAATAATAAAACACTGAACATGCGCAGCGCAGCCGTAATTATTGGTTCTAGTCAGAGAGGGAAAACAAACACTGAGAAACCCCCACACACACAGAGAAAAAAAACTGCAACAGAAAAATGGATCTGGCCTCCCGAGAAGAAAAAGCGTCTTGTTCGTATAAGGAATGGGAGAAAAAACTTGGTAAAAACCAGTTACAGGTGACCCTAAAAAAGGAGATGTGTCTAGACACATAATGAATGAGAAGCCCCTACTCGAAGCTGCCATCAGACAAAAAATATAAATTCAACAGTGGTGGAGGAAGTACTGAATCTCAGTACTTAAGTAAAAGTACAAATAACCAGAGACATAGTTACTTTAGTAAAAGTAGAAGTACCACAATGACAACCCTACTTAAGTAAAAAGTAAAAAGTACCTGATTTTAAATGTACTTTAAGTATTAAAAGTAAAAGTACTTGCATAACAATTTATTTTCTTAATGTCTATATTCTAATGATTAATAAAACAGTTAATTCTAACTCATTCAACCTAATACTCATATAATGATGTTCAATATGATGGAAAAGCAGTTATATTTTAAGTTTTTGTCACCATTTCTGAACAAGCTTGCAATTAGGCAATATACACATCAAGCTTACTATATAGCCTACCCTTACTATACGGTATATATATATATATATATATATATATATAAACTAGGGCTGTCAAATGATTAATCACGATTAATCACATCCAAAATAAAAGTTGGTGTTTACATAATATATGTGGGTGCACTGTGTATAATTATTTTGTATATATAAATACACACACATGCATGTATATTTAAGAAAAAAATATTATTTATATATAAAATATTTATATTTATATATAATATAAATTATATATACATCTATATACAGTATATACATGAAAACATTTCTTAAATATATACAAGCATGTGTGTGTATTTATATATATAAAATAATTATACACAGTGCACCCACATATATTATGTAAACAAAAACTTTTATTTTGGATGTGATTAATCACGATTAATCATTTGACAGCCCTAATATAAACACATATTATGTTAAAACGCCGTATATGACGGCGTTTGGCTGTAAACGCGATTCATTTATGGCGTAATTCTGAACCTCTTGGCTTGCCATACTAATCCTAACCAAACGTATAATACACACGCACCCCACATCACTACTAAACCTACCTTTCTTTTACTGTCTATGAAACCTACCAATGCGTTTCCTATGCATGTAAAAAATTATTTTCGCGTATAAATTGCACGCTAAACACACTGCGTGCTATAGAGACGCTTTTAGTGTGACCGGGTTGATATATCTATGGCAACCAAACTTCACTGGTGAGACAAACGTGCGACGAACGGACGGTCAGGATGACGTTTTGGCAGAGGAAAACTGATCAGAAAATGTAACAGAACGTTGTAGAAATGTAGTGGAGTAGAAAGTATAATAATTGCTGCAAAATGTAACGAAGTAAAAGTAAAAAGTATGCACTATTGATTCTACTTAAGTAAAGTACAGATACGTGAAAAAATTACTTAAGTAAAGTAACGAAGTATTTGTACTTACATTCCACCACTGAAAGTCAAGATGCACTGAATCCGGTAAGAACGCATTTAATCTCTCTAGTCTTTCCTAATGGAATGTATGTGCTTATTTGGAAATGTGTTTTTTAGCGATTGGATTATTATTTTCACTTAATTATTTAGATTGAATAGACCCGTGCTGTTAAAATGAGTTTTATATTATTAGTGAGGTTCACAGCACCGTCATTAACATTTTTATAAAGCCTATTAGCAATTTAAAGCATATCACTGCAAAAAGACATCTAATATAAAATCTATAGGCTATTTATTCACCTATAGAATAATAATAGCAAGTTCTCTCCGTGTCCCGCAAAATCAGGTCTGCTGATATAATCAAATATAATTGTAGTTGTAACTCAATGTTTACAGAAGGCATAATTCTCATTGCGTATGCAGCATGAGACCAAGACAATCTTCTGTTCGTGCATGAACAGTTGTATTTCATTCATTAATCTGACTTTGCATCCGTGCATTTAATTGCCATTTGCTCATGTGATAGTAATATATATCTTAGTAGTATTTTAAATGATATAATTGATTCTATAAACAACTATAAGAGATCATTTTCGTCTTTCTCCGGCTCCCTGCACCGGGCGTAAAGCGAAACCGGAAGTGTCTAACCGCACACTCGCTGATCAAAAATCCAAAATGGCGGCCACGTGCAACTAGCCTATTAAAACTCAGTCGAATCAATATTTTGTGTACAGTTATTTAATTATGCCATCCAGTATCATGGACTCGCTCTCTTGTTTTCATTCAAACGCAGCGACGGCCATTTTGTGACTATTGTTTTGTTCAATTTTAAAACAGTTTAATCTGAAATTAATATCTCATATCTTCAAAATGATTTATGTTGAAATGCTGTGTGATAAGTGATATGAATGACTGTATACCGTATCTCTTAAATGTTCGTCTAGTTTGAACTCGCCGCTGAAACTGCTCTCTCAGAAGCTTTGCATTTATAGACCTAATAAAATATTTAGACTCAGATCAATATTTCGTGTCTAATTATTTACTGATGTGGCAAGTAGCCGTGTAATAAGCATGATAATGTACATCCAGCCGGTTGTTATCTCAGAATAAACCCCTTCAGGAGTGTGTGAGTGTGTGTGTGTGTGTGTGTGTGTGTGTGTTATCTCAGAATAAACCCCTTCAGGAGTGTGTGAGTGTGTGTGTGTGTGTGTGTTATATCAGAATAAACCCCTTCAGGAGTGTGTGAGTGTGTGTGTGTGTGTGTGTTATCTCAGAATAAACCCCTTTAGGAGTGTGTGAGTGTGTGTGTGTGTGTGTGTGTGTTATCTCAGAATAAACCCCTTCAGGAGTGTGTGAGTGAGTGTGTGTGTGTGTGTGTGTGTGTTATCTCAGAATAAACCCCTTCAGGAGTGTGTGAGTGTGTGTGTGTGTGTGTGTGTGTTATATCAGAATAAACCCCTTCAGGAGTGTGTGAGTGTGTGTGTGTGTGTGTGTTATCTCAGAATAAACCCCTTTAGGAGTGTGTGAGTGTGTGTGTGTGTGTGTGTGTGTGTGTGTTATCTCAGAATTAACCCCTTCAGGAGTGTGTGAGTGTGTGTGTGTGTGTGTGTGTGTTTGTGTTATCTCAGAATAAAGCCCTTCAGGTGTGTGTGTGTGTGTGTTATCTCAGAATAAACCCCTTCAGGTTTGTGTGTGTGTGTGTGTGTGTGTGTGTGTGTGTGTGTGTGTGTGTGTGTGTGTTATCTCAGAATAAACCACTTCCGGTGTGTGTGAGTGTGTGTGTGTGTGTGTGTGTTATCTCAGAATAAACCCCTTCAGGTGTGCTTTAACACAAACCATGTGTAAGTTCATAAGTCGACAGCATTGCTGAGTATTTCCTGCTTAAAACTGCAGTGAACCAAAGACAGTCTCAAAAACACGGTTTGAAATCGCTGGTGTTTCTGACGTCACAAACGACCTTGTAACCAATCAGATCAACGTGTGATCGTCAACCAGTGGATCTCTGAGCTGAGGGAGTGAGTGGAGGCGGGGCTCATCTGCATATTCATAGAACCGCGCATACTAAATGAGGCAAGGGTGTCGAGTTACATTCAAGCTATTTTAAGACTTTTTTTCAAGATAAAAAGGTTTAAATCTGTCATTTTGGTGATCAAAGATGAGTTTTAAAGGGATACAATTATTAACTACAGGAGGACTTTAATGTCAACCAGCAGGAAATGGAATTTATGGTTTTAGTCCAGTTTCAGTTCACTATAATAACCCTTGTTCTGAGTGAATCAGTGGGACGTTCTTCATGTTCTTGATGTGAATGTGAGCCCGAAGGCATCGAGGTGCCAGTTCTGTAGTGAGAGATCAAGCCGTTCATCTGTTGATCTCTGTGGTCGGCAAACATTCGGGAGTTTTGCAAAACAGAAAATGGAAAGAGAGTTTGATGCCTGCAAAAATAAAGCTGCACATGCAGATGCACGTGTGGTTTCAGCGCCACATGCTTCTGTCACTGCACTTGTTCTGTTTAACATGCACTAATGTTTTAATCTGAAAAGTTAAATCACATGATCTAAGTAAAAATTAATGGTTGTTCATTAATATGACTGACTAAGTGACTATTAACTATTGGCCGATTGCAGAATAATCACAGTCACTGTACGATGTGATTGATTGACGCATCCGCAGCCGTTCTTAATGAAAGGTTTTGTTAATTTTATTTATCTTTACTACTGTAGATACATTAGATACAAAGATTTGAAGTCGGCAAGATTTTTAAGGCCTGGGACACACTGGCTGCGTGGCGGCTGCGTCACGTTTTCTGTGTCTTTGCACTCCAGAAGTGTTGCTGCTAGCTGACGTACAGGGAGGACGTATTGTGGAATCCCTATACTTCATGTTAAAGTAACACCAGGGAACTTTTGCTCTCGGGGTGGGGTCCCCCTACAGTTGGGAAACAGTATTGTCCTCTAGACCTCTACTACTGTCGTAAACTCAATTGTTGACAACCACGATAGCCCTGAACACTGTAGGAGGGTCACATGCAGGTGTTCTGCTTGCGTCTTGTCTGAAATGTCTTCACCCCAGGTACAGTGGCATATATGTCATATAAATATAATTTCATGGGTTTTATTTTTTTCTAACGACAAATGATCGCGATGATCACGTTTACAAGCCAGCGTCATTATAGTAGCCTAGTCTATTGGTTACCGTTTTACTGGATCTATATGATACTTCAATGCAATGTTTGAGTGGTTGATAATAACCATATATCGTCAATATTATAATATCAAGCTACCATAAATGAATCTGCAAATTTTACAAATCGATTTGCATTATAGCTTGAGGCAAGACGAATAAACAAATATCACAGACATGTTAGGTATCCTAAAATATGATTTTGTACATCTTATATATTTACTTGCAAGAATGTAGCCCCGACCAAACTTGTGCACGCCGTTTAGACATAGGCTTTCATTTTTTTTTTTTTTTTTTTTTTTTTTGCCAAGTCCGCATCGGTCGGGCACCCCTCCTCCTCCTCCAGCTCACGCCAGCGAGAAAATGCTGGCCCAATGTTGATCCTCGTTCTGCCTTTAACGCGATCACTTTCTCTTTTTCTCTTTTTGCTTTGCTCCGATAAAACCTTTGCTTTCTTGTTTTTCTGTGCTGCTTCGGCCATGACTATAACATTTGGCTCGCACGTCCGATTTTAAGGAAGTGGGGGTGGTGGTGGAAGTGACGTATATGCCGCAAAGCAGTCGAATTTTGTAGTTCTCTTTGTTCGCCGGTTACTACCTGAAACCCGAAGTTTAAAAGTACGATTAAAAACGCTACTGACCCCGTCAGGCTATGGCAGACGTGTCATTCAACCTATTGTAAGTCGATGTACCATCACAAGAGACTTGGAAATATATTATGAAGGCTGAAAAGTTACCTGTTGTTACTTTAAGCATAAATATATAAAGCCTACTGATAAAGACACTGTCAGCAGTATTGACAGCAAAATAGACTACATAATATTTCGTTCTGGTGCAATATTTGAAAATTAATCATTATTTATTTTTACATTAAATGTATATCTGAATTTATGTCAAAACCTAGACTTTCAACCATCAAAATGTAATTTATTAATATTTATCCGTGTACAAAATAACATATAAACACATTTTCCTGGAAACGCTTCCAACACGCTTGCGCGTCGCGTGAAAAATAGGCGTCGGTTTTATTTCTAGCATGCACACGTTTTCCGCGCGGCTCGAGCCGTATCACGCAGGCAGTGTGCAAGCTCTAACCTGTTAACATGGGAGCCGAAATAAAAACGGACACGCCACGCAGCCAGTGTGTCCCAGGCCTAAGAGGCTCTTCTGCTCAAGGCTGCATTTATTTGATCAAAAATACAGTAAAACAGTGAAATATTATTCTAATGTAAATCATCTGTTTTCTATGTGAATATACAGTAAAGTGTAATTTATTCCTGTGATCAAAGCTAAATTTTCAGCATCATTACTCCAGTCTTCAGTGTCACATGATCCTTCAGAAATCACTCTAATATGAGGATCTGATGATCAAGAGACATTTATGATTATTATCAGTGTTGAAATCAGTCGTGCTGATTAATGTTTTGTGGAAACGGTGATGCATTTTCTTTCTCAGGATTTTTTGATAAATAGAACAGAATTTATTTGAAACAGAAATCTTGTATAACATTATAAATGTGTGTGTGTGTGTGTGTGTGTGTGTGTCAGAGAGTGTGTGTGTGTGTGTGTGAGTGTGTGTGAGAGAGTGTCTGTGTGTGTGAGAGTGAGAGTGTGTGTGTGTGTGTGTGTGTGTGTGTGTGTGAGAGTGATTGTGTGTGCGTGTGTGTGAGTGTGTGTGTGTGTGTGTGTGAGCGAGTGTCTGTGAGAGTGAGAGTGTGTGTGTGTGTAATTTTCCATTTTTGTGATTTCCATTTTTTTCATTACGTGTTTTGTTTTTATTTTAAAAATGATTTATTTAGTTTTAATTGGCGTGTGTGTGCTATAACGCTGTCTGTCGTCTCTCCCGCAGGACAACGGCTCGGAGACTCACCGCATCGCTCCGTCTCCCGTCGTCCACGTTCGGGGGTTGTGTGAGTCTGTGGTGGAGGCTGATCTGGTCGAGTCCTTGGAGAAGTTCGGAAACATCTGGTAAAATTATGGTTTAATTCTCATGTTCCAGTAGTGCAGGGCTGTATACTGGTTCATACCGAATACCGGTGTTTATTTTTGTTATAATCGGATTGACGGCTCAATCGGACTAAAAAACCTTCATGTAAACTCCTTAATCGATCAGGGGTGTGTTTCCCGAAACCCAACTATAGTTGCAAGTTCTGTCGTTATCAGCAGTTCAACGAGTCGTGTTCCCCGAAAACATCGTTATAATGAACATTCGCAAACAGCATCGCAGAGGTGTGTGTGTGTGTGAGCGACAGATCTCGAGCTGCGGTTAGAAGAAGAGTTTCTTGTTTTTATGATGTGGACTCAATAACTCCTGATCTCGAGCAAAATAAGCAAACTAACATTCAGTGCAATCTGTGTCTTTTATTTAGAATACATACAAATGTCATTTACGTCTTTTAGTTTGTCAAGAGTTGTTTAGCGATCGTTTCGCTAGATAAGACCCTTATTCGTCGTCTGGTATCGTTTAAAGCCCTTTGAAGCCCTTCTCACATTTGCGAGATATAAAGTCAGAATTACGTTATATAAAGTCAGAATTGCGAGATATAAAGTCAGAATTGCGAGATATAAAGTCAGAATTCCGAGATATAAAGTCACAATTGCGAGATATAAAGTCAGAATTGCGAGATATAAAGTCACAATTGCGAGAAATAAAGTCAGAATTGCGTGATATAAAGTCAGAATTGCGAGATATAAAGTCAGAATTGCGTGATATAAAGTCAGAATTGCGTGATATAAAGTCAGAATTGCGTGATATAAAGTCAGAATTGCGTGATATAAAGTCACAATTGCGAGATATAAAGTCGGAATTGCGTGATATAAAGTCGGAATTGCGTGATATAAAGTCAGAATTGCGAGATATAAAGTCAGAATTGCGAGATATAAAGTCAGAATTGCGAGATATAAAATCAGAATTGATTGATATAAAGTCGCAATTGTGCGACTTTATATCAATCAATTCTGACTTTATATCTCGCAATTGCGACTTTATATCAATCAATTCTGATTTTATATCTCGCAATTCTGACTTTATTTCTCGCAATTCTGATGTTATATCTCACAATTCTGACTTAATATCTCGCAATTCTGACTTTATATCTCGCAATTCTGACTTTATATCTCGCAATTCTGACTTTATATCTCGCAATTCTGACTTTATATTACGCAATTCTGACTT
The DNA here is from genome assembly GCF_029890125.1 of Rhinichthys klamathensis goyatoka. Lineage (NCBI taxonomy): Eukaryota > Metazoa > Chordata > Actinopteri > Cypriniformes > Leuciscidae > Rhinichthys > Rhinichthys klamathensis. The sequence goes on from NW_026607169.1 coordinate 175,929, forward strand.
TATATCACGCAATTCTGACTTTATTTCTCGCAATTGTGACTTTATATCTCGCAATTGTGACTTTATATCTCGGAATTCTGACTTTATATCTCGCAATTCTGACTTTATATCTCGCAATTCTGACTTTCTATCACGCAATTCTGACTTTATATCTCGCAATTGCGACTTTATATCAATCAATTCTGACTTTCTATCACGCAATTCTGACTTTATATCTCGCAATTGCGACTTTATATCAATCAATTCTGACTTTATATCACGCAATTCTGACTTTATTTCTCGCAATTCTGACTTTATATCTTGCAATTGTGACTTTATATCTCGCAATTCTGACTTTATATCAATCAATTCTGACTTTATATCTCGCAATTGTGACTTTATATCTCGGAATTCTGACTTTATATCTCGCAATTCTGACTTTATATCAATCAATTCTGACTTTATATCAATCAATTCTGACTTTATATCACGCAATTCTGACTTTATTTCTCGCAATTCTGACTTTATATCTCGCAATTGTGACTTTATATCTCGGAATTCTGACTTTATATCTCGCAATTCTGACTTTATATCTCGCAATTGCGACTTTATATCAATCAATTCTGACTTTATATCACGCAATTCTGACTTTATTTCTCGCAATTCTGACTTTATATCTCGCAATTGTGACTTTATATCTCGGAATTCTGACTTTATATCTCGCAATTCTGACTTTATATCTCGCAATTCTGACTTTATATCACGCAATTCTGACTTTATATCTCGCAATTCTGACTTTATATCTCGCAATTGTGAAATAAAAGTCGCAATTATTATTATTTTGTTTTTATTCAGTGGCGGAAACAAGCTTCCATAGTGGTTGGCTTTGGCATCGTTGAATAAACATGCGCACTGCACGTTTCACAGCCGAAACATGTTTTTATGTTTTTATATGAATGTTTCTGAAGGGAACGGACTGTCTTTAGAAAAGTTTCGATGTTATTTTCATTTAATCTTTCTTTATCTTTCCTGGTAAAGCAGCGTTTATGAGCGCAGCGCCTCCTGCTGGACCTCTGTGTAAACAGCATCATTTTACAGGCCTTACAAACCTGTATTACAGTTTTTCTCAATTGCTAAAACACTAAAACCCATTGGCTGAACAAAGTTCTCAGTTGCCTGAACTCATTTAGCTAATTGTGCAGTCTGTTGTCAATACCTTAAACTATTTCACATGGCAAAACACAATTTGCAGATCTTACTTAGACTTTTCAGCAAAACGCTAAACACATTCTCATTCTCAAAACATATTCTGCACTGTAAGGCACACGTCATCCATACTGGTAAACACAAGTGGCAATGATCAAATACAAATAGAGAACAAATGTCATTGATTGAACACAACCACTCAAAATTGATTTAACCTGTTTCAAATGATGCCCAAAGACAAGAAGAAGCACACTGATCACGTTTACTCCTTTGATTTTTGTCCCTTTTAGTATTGTATACTGTAGTACAGTGCATTGTAGGCTGTATACTGTACAATGAACAAATTATATGGCCCCGAACATCGTTACTGTAACAGTACCATTTGTTACAGTACTGAATGCTCAATAGATTTTACTGGTTGCACTTGCAGGTTCATATCAACAAAGAACAAGAATTACAGTATCAAACAATAGAACTGACAAATGAGACGTTTGTGAGATGCAGGGCACTGTACTGTAAAAATAGGGGTACAAGGAGGAAGGAACAAATAAAATTGCAAAGAGCAAAGCAGAGTAGTAATTTCTGATCAATTTTGCGCTACTATGATGTTTTCATTCATCAAAAGACAATGACGGACAAATATGAAATTTGTTTTAAGATTAAAAATGTACTTCTCCCTGAAATTTTGATGGTACAGTAATGTGTCACGGGTAAGTCTACAAACAGAATAGCCGTCCATAGATATCTTTCGAGAACTGTATGTTTTGAACAATGTGTTTTCTATTTTTTGGTGTATTGTTTACTGACTGCTTGATAGTGTATATCATTTTGATCACTTTGTCTATGATTTGAGAGCAGTGTTTGATTTTGAACACAAGTAAAACTGTTTTGAGGCGAAAGTTTCATTTTGCAAGAAGAGTCAGAGGTTTTGTAAATAGTGCTTGAAGATGAGGTTTTGTGTTTAATGTTTTCAGAAAAAGGAGCAAGGATTCAGAAATTGTGTTTTAGCAATTGAGAAAAACTGTAATACTAGTGTGGGGTTCACTACAATATTCACTCATGACAGTAAAATAGGGCATTCTGGGTCAATCTACTGCAGTATGTACTCTCACTCAGGAGAAATGTGGTTTACACCAGTGTTGGGCATGTTACTTAAAAAAAGTAATTAGTTATAGTTGCTTGTTACTTCTCACAAATAGTAACTGAATTAAATCATTATAAAATAAATTTTTTAAATGTTCAAATATGCCATTGTCAAATAACTTGGATGCCCCCAATATTAAATATGTTAAATGAATGAAATGGACGCTATAGAATAAATTATTATTATAAAACATTGTACACTAATCTACACTATTTTGATGTTGCTGTGGGACAATGTGAGAGACACCTATTACATTCAATATATTATTTTAAATATGATCATTACTATAGTAGAACAATAAAACATAATAATAGATGGTTTAGAACTTTTAATATTTAAAATTGCACAGACCAACATATAAGTCTAAAAATAAATTACTCTTCTTAAGAAATGTACCAAAAATGAATAATAAAAAAAAAAAAACCTACTAGGATGAAAACCGCTTCATTGAGCTCAATTAGGCTTTAGTGACGCCACATTTTATTGTCAGTAACGGTAACGGCGTTGTAACGGGGGGAAACAGTCTTTCATTTGATTACTCGTTACTTAGAAAGATAACGCCGTTATTCCCATCACTGGTTTACACACAGTCATGCTTGAAAAAAATAATAATACCATCATGTAATTTTGAAAAATACAGTGATATGGATTTTTGGTTATACCGCCCAGTAGTATGTCCCAGATATTCATATTCATATTCATCACACAAATGAATTGTTTCAGCCATTATTCGATTAATGATCTTCCCTCGTTAACCAGTTCTGGGATCAGCTGGTTACATTTATTCACTCTGAGCGTCTGTTTCCTCTCGATGTTCATCACAATCATCCATTCATCAACGCAGATTCAGCTGTGCTTCAGGCGACTGAATTATGATGCTATAAACGAAGTTGACAGGCGTAGGCATTTATGGGAGCAACAGTTCCTGTGTTTGAGGCGTCTCTCCTTTCTGAATCACAATGAGCCTCTTTTCTAACGTCACAGAAGCTCACAGAGGATCACGGGAACGTCATTTCTATGATTTAATTCATTTTTATTTGGATTGTAGGATTTATTACACTTTTAATAAGCAGATGTGGGACATTAGCGTGTGTTTGATCTAGGGGTGTGCGATTTTTGACCAGAAAAAAAGATATCTCGATATTTTCTGGGATTTTCACGATAATTAGATGATATTTCAGGACTCTTCGTGTGATTGCTTAACTTTATTATATGATACAAAATACAATAGAGTGTTATTTTAATAGAGTAAATAACTGAAAACTGAAAAGGCTACTTGATAATGTCAGATCACACATCGTTAAAACAACAATTATAATATTATCGTAGACGATGTATATATTGCACATCCCTAGTTTGACCTGACCTACATTAGAAAAGACACGGATCAAATGAAGATGAACAGGAAGTCTCTGTCTCTCTCTATATATCTCTCTCTCTCTCTCTCTCTCTCTCTCTCTCTCTCTCTCTCTCTCTCTCTCTCTCTCTCTCTCTCTCTCTCTCTCTCTCTCTCCGGTCATAAATCAAGGTCATATGAGTGTATTTATAGTCACTTTGAGCATCTCATGACTGCAGAATGCTGTGATGTGCTCCTCCATCTACGACTGTTTTACACATCTCTGCAGATTTGAGTCCTCTGTAGACTTCTTGTTTGATGCAGTTAATAATATATAATAAAATAAACACTGCTGTATATTTGTCTAATGCACCGATCATTAGTGATGCAGCGAAGGGAGTTTTCTACTGAAGCCAAAATATAAATGTTTTTACTCCAGTTTGTTGTTAAAATGTAAATATTTAAACTGTGGCTGCAATAAAAACTAGTTTTCATGACTTTTATTCGAACATGCATACAATTAATAAAGACAACAGTTTAAGTAAAATTAACAAGTAAGTGACTAAGCAGTGCCAAAATGGCATTTATTGTTTGCATTTTGTGATAAATTGAGAGAATTTGAAAGCTGAGACTTTGTTTCATATCAAACGTATCAAAGCACAAAGCCTATTGTGAGTATTGGATGGATGGCGCTACAAATAGTGTTTAGTGGAACATTATTTATTAGTGAAACATTGAAATCTCTGCCCTTCAAAACCATGTTGGAAAAATATTTTTTTTTCTTCAGCCAAATATTTACAGTTGCGGAAATTTCTATGCATTGCTACATATTATAGATATTATTCAAAAGATATTATTCAGTTTCAAAGCATCTTCAGATCTTGTATGATGATGCCGAACCAGGGTTATTATCATAAAAATAAACTAAAACTAAATAGCAATACTGGAAAAAAATAAAGAAATAAAAAAATTAAATGACAAAAACACATAACGAAATGAATAAACATTAAACTAAATTTAACATAACTAAAAATGTAAAAAGAACAACTAATTTAAAAGCTAAACTAAAACTGAAATAAATATAAATGAAACCTAAATAAATATAATAAAGTGAAAAATAAAAAATAAAAATAAAATTAATTGAAATAATTAACTGAAACTGAAATAAAAATTAATTAAACCCAAATAGCAATACTGAAAAAAATAAAAATAATGAAATGACAAAAGCACATAACTAAATTAACAAAAATTTAACTAAAATAAATGTGAAAACTAAATACATAAAAATAGAAGAAACTAAAATAAAAATGAAATAAAAATAAATTAAACAAATAGCAATATATATATATATATATATATAAACTAATAAAATTAAAAAGCATAACAAAATGACAAAAAAAATTAACATGAAAGCTAAAAATAAAAAAAGAATAAAAAACTAAACTTATAGAAATATAAAAAACATAAACATAATAAAATTACAAAAGCACAACAAAATGACTAAAATTGCACTAAAATGAACATAAAAACTAAAGATAAAAACTAATAATAACAAAAAAAGTAACTCTGAAATAAAGATAAATTAATATTAAAAAAACAAAGGAATAAACAGGCATAATGAAATCTGAGACGCAGCTGTGCTGAAGGCCTCCTCCCCTGTCCCGCAGTTACGTGATGATGATGCCGTTCAAGCGCCAGGCTCTGGTGGAGTTCGAGGAGGCTCAGAGTGCCGACCGGTGTGTGTCGTGTGGCTCCCAGGAGCCCGTGTACATCGCGGGCCAGCAGGCCTTCTTCAACTACTCCACCAGCAAACGCATCACACGGCCCACCAACGCCGACGACCCCAACAGCGGCAACAAGGTCCTGCTGCTGTCCATCCAGAACCCGCTCTACCCCATCACTACGGTAAAACACTTATCACTGCGGTAAAACACTTATCACTACGGTAAAACACTTATCACTGCGGTAAAACACTTATCACTACGGTAAAACACTTACTGTTACGGTAAAACACTTCTCACTGCGGTAAAACACTTCTCACTACGGTAAAACACTTCTCACTACGGTAAAACACTTATCACTGCGGTAAAACCCTTCTCACTACGGTAAAACACTTACTGTTGCGGTAAAACACTTAACAGTAAGTAAAACACTTACTGTTACGGCAAAACACTTCTCACTACGGTAAAACACTTATCACTACGGCAAAACACTTATCACTACGGTAAAACACTTACTGTTACGGTAAAACACTTCTCACTGTGGTAAAACACTTCTCACTACGGTAAAACACTTATCACTGCGGTAAAACACTTCTCACTACGGTAAAACACTTCTCACCACGGTAAAACACTTATCACTACGGTAAAACACTTACTGTTACGGTAAAACACTTACTGTTACGGTAAAACACTTCTCACTACGGTAAAACACTAAAACACTTATCACTACGGTAAAACACTTACTGTTACGGTAAAACACTTCTCACTACGGTAAAACACTTATCACTACGGTAAAACACTTATCACTACGGTAAAACACTTACTGTTACGGTAAAACACTTCTCACTGCGGTAAAACCCTTATCACTACAGTAAAACACTTATCACTACAGTAAAACACTTATCACTACGGTAAAACACTTCTCACTATGGTAAAACACTTCTCACCACGGTAAAACACTTATCACTACGGTAAAACACTTACTGTTACGGTAAAACACTTACTGTTACGGTAAAACACTTCTCACTACGGTAAAACACTAAAACACTTATCACTACGGTAAAACACTTACTGTTACGGTAAAACACTTACTGTTACGGTAAAACACTTATCACTACGGTAAAACACTTATCACTACGGTAAAACACTTATCACTACAGTAAAACACTTATCACTACGGTAAAAC